>NW_004443968.1:18344954-18346898 GCF_000243295.1 Trichechus manatus latirostris
GGAAAATTCCTCAATATAATCAAGGGCATTTATACAAAGCCAACAGCCAACATCATCCTAAATGGAGAGACTTTGAAAGCATTCCCCTTGAGAACAGGAAACAGACAAGGATGCCCTTTATCACCACTCTTGTCCTAGCCAGAACAATTAGTCTTGAAAAATAAATAAGGCATCCAAATTGGTAAGGAAGAAGTCAAAGTATCTCTATTTGCACATGATAGGATCTTATACACAGAAAGCCCCAAAGAATCCACAAGAAAACTACTGGAACTAATAGAAGATCTCAGCAAAGTTTCAGGATACAAGATAAACATACAAAAAATCAGTTGGATTCCTTTACACCAACAACGACAACCTCAAAGAGGAAATTACCAAATCAATACCATTTACAATAGCCTCCAAGAAGATAAAATACTTAGGAATAAATCTAACCAGAGACCTAAAAGATCTATACAGAGAAAACTACAAGAGACTACTGCAAGAAACTAAAAGAGACCTGCATAAGTGGAAAAACATATCTTGCTCATGGATAGGTAGACTCAACATAGTGAAAATATCAGTTCTACCCAGAGATCTACAGATACAATGCAATCACGATCCAAATTCCAACGGCATTTTTTAAAGACATGGAAAAACAAATCACCAACTTCATATGGAAAGGGAAGAGGCCCTGAATAAATAAAGCATTACTCAAGAAGAATAACAAAGTGGGAGGCCTCAAACTACCAGATTTTAGAACCTATTATACTGCCACAGTAGTCAAAACAGCCTGGTATTGGTACAACAACAGATACATAGACCAATGGAACAGAATTGAGAATCCAGACATAAATTCATCCACCTATCAGCAGCTGATATTTGACAAAGGCCCAAAGACCCTTAACTGGGGAAAAGACAGTCTCTTTAACAAATGGTGTTGGCGTAACTGCACATCCAACTGCAAAAAACTGAAAGAAGTCCCATACCTCACACCATGCACAAAAACTAACTCAAAATGGATCAAAGACTTAAATATAAAATTGAAAACGATAAAGATCATGGGAGAAAAAAATAGGGACAATGCTAGGAGCCCTAATACATGGCATAAACACAATATGAACCATAAGTAACAATGGACAAGCACCAGAAGAGAGACTAGATAAATGGGGGCTCCTAAAGATCAAATACGTATGCTCATCAAAAGACTTCATCAAAAGAGTAACCTCCAGACTGGGAAAAAATACGACAAATCCGATCAACGTCTAAGCTCTAAAATCTACAAGATACTGCAAAACCTCAACAGCAAAAAGACAACACAATTAAAAAACGGACAAAGGATATGAACAGGCACTTTGCCAAAGAAGATATTCAGGTGGCTAACAGACCCATGAAGAAATGCTCATGATCATTAGTCATTAGAGCAATGCAGATCAAAACTGCAATGAGCTATTATCTCACCACAAGAAAGCTAGCACTAATCCAAAAAACACAAAATAATAAATGCTGGAGAGGTTGTGGAGAGACTGGAACACCTATACACTGTTGGTGGGAATGTAAAATGGTACAACCACTTTGGAAATAGATTTGGCACCTCCTTAAAAGGCTAGAAATAGAAATACCATACAATCCAGTTATCCCGCTCCTTGGAATATATCCTAGAGAAATAAGAGCTGTCACACGAATAGATATATGCACACCTATGTTCATTGCAGCACTGTTCACAGTAGCATAAAAGATGCTACTGTGCCCATCAAGGGATGAATGGATCAACAAATTGTGGTATATGCATACAATGGAATACTAAGCAATGATAAAAAACAACAATGAAGCTGTGAAACATCATATAACATGGAGGAAGCTGGAGGTCATTATGCTGAGTGAATTTAGTCAGTCACAGAAGGACAAATATTGTATAAGACCACTATTATAAGAACTCAAGAAAAGGTTTAAACACAGAAGAAAACA
>NW_004443968.1:18346998-18348462 GCF_000243295.1 Trichechus manatus latirostris
AGGCAAGAAGGCAATGGGATGACATATATAAAGCCTTGAAGGAAAAAAATTGCCAGCCAAGAATTATATATCCAGCAAAACTGTCTCTTAAATATGATGGCAAAATTAGGGCATTTCCAGATAAACAGAAGTTTAGGGAATTTGCAAAAACCAAACCAAAATTACAAGAAATACTAAAAGAAGTCCTCTGGTTAGAAAATCAGTAATATCAGATAACAATCCAAGACTAGAACACAGGACAGAGCAACCAGATGTCGACTCAGACAGGGAAGTCACAATAATACTTCAAAGATAAAACACTGAAAAGAGGGAAACAGAGATATCAATATGTAAAAAATGACAACACTAAAACAAAAAAGAGGGACTTAAAATGTAGACATAGATTTTTCATATGGAGGGGAAGTCAAGGTAATATAAAGAAATAAAAGACTGGGTATGAACTTAGAAAAATAGGGGTAAATATTGAGGTAACCACAAAGGAAACTAACAATCCTACAACTGAAAATAAAAAAACTAGAAAAATATAAAGACTCAGCAAACACAAAATCAACAACAATGAAAAAGATGAAAAGAAAATACATTAAGAAAAACTACTCAGCTCAGAAAATTAAGGGGAACAAAGAAACTGTGAACAAAACACAAAAAAAGACATCAAAATGACAGCATTAAATTCATACCTATCAATAATTATGCAAAATGTAAATAGATTAAGTGCACCAATAAAGATACAGAGAGTGGCAGATTGGATAAAAAACATGATCCGTCTATATGCTGCCTACAAGAGACACCTTAGACTTAAAGATACAAACAAGCTAAAACTCAAAGGATGGAAAAAAGCAAACAACACTCAAAAAAGAGCAGGAGTGGCAATATCAATCTCTGACAAAATAGACTTTAAAGTAAAATCCACCACAAAAGATAAGGAAGGACACTATGTAATGATTAAAGGATCAATATACCCGGAAGACATAACTATAATAGATATTTATTCACCCAATTACAGGGCTCCAAAATACATAAAACAAACTCTAACAGCACTGAAAAGAGAGATAGACAGCTCCACAATAGTAGTAGGAGACTTCAAATCACCACTTTCGGTGAAGGACAGAACATCCAGAAAGAAGCTCAACAAAGACACTGAAGAGCTAAATGTTATAATCAACCAACCTGATCTCATAGACATATACCGAACACTCCACTCAACAGTAGCCAAGCATACTTTCTTTTCCAACGCACATGCAACATTCTCCAGAATAGACCACATATTAGGCCATAAAGCAAGTCTTAACAAAATCCAAAGCATTGAAATATTACAAAGCATCTTTTCTGACCATAGAGCCATAAAAATAGAAATCAACAACACAAAAAGCAAAGGAAAAAAATCAAACACATGGAAACTGAACAACACCTTGCTCAAAAAACTACTGGGTTATAGAAGAAATTAAGGATGGAATAAAGAAATTC
>NW_004443968.1:18349052-18370010 GCF_000243295.1 Trichechus manatus latirostris
ATTGGCATAGCAAAGCTTATTAAGAAAATGTTCTGCATCCTACTTTGGTGAGTGGCGTCTGGGGTCTTAAAAGCTTGCAAGTGGCCATCTAAGATGCATCAGTTGGTCCCAACCACCTGGTGTAAAGGAGAATGAAGAACACCAAAGACACAAGGAAAGTATTTTCCCAAGAGACAGAAAGGACCACATAAACCAGAGACTTCATCAGCCTGAGACCAGAAGAACTAGATGGTGGCCGGCTACCACCAATGACTGCCCTGACAGGGAACACAACAGAGAGTCCCGGATCAACAGGAGAAAGGTGGGGTGCAGAACTCAAATTCTGTTAAGAAAACCAGACTTAATAGTCTGACTGAGACTGGAGGAACCCTGGAAAGCATGACCCTCAGATTCTCTACCAGCCCAGAAATAAAACAATTTCTGAGGCCAACTCTTCAGACAGGGATTGAACTGGACTGTGGGACATAAAGTGATACTCGTGAGGAGTGTGCCTCTTAGCTCTAGTAGATACAAGAGACTAAACGGGCAGCTTCTGTCCAGAGGTGTGATGGGAAGTCAGAGAGGGTTAGAAGCTGGTTGAATGGACATGGGGAATCAAGTTGGAAAGGAGGAGTGTGCTATCGCAGTGCAGTATAGGGAGAGCAATTAGAGTCACATAACAATGCATGTATAAAGTTTTGTGTGGGTAACTAACTTGAAATGTAAACTTCATTTAAACTACAAGAATAAAAAAAAATTTAAAAAAAGATGATTTCAGAGAAGAGTTGCAGACACTAGATAAGAAAAAATAGTAGGAAGTAAAGAGGAGTGTTAATAAAACATGAAGAAGCTTGAGTACTAGAAATGAAATCTAGTAGTGTTTGAAAGTTTTGGGTCCTCTATTGACTTACTTATGGAGTCACTGGGTGGTGCAAATGACTACCGAGCTTGGCTGCTAAGCAAAAGGTTAAAGATTTGAAATAACCCAGAGGCACCTCAAAATAAAACTTGGTGACATACTTGGAAAAATCAGCAGTTGAAAGCCCTGTGGAGTACAGTTCTACTCTGACCCACATGGGTTCTCCAGGAGTCAGAATTGACTCCATAAAAAACAAAAAACCCCTCGCTGTTGAGTACTGTATAGCAACAAACAGTAACGCTATAGGGCAGGGTAGAACAGCCCCATAGGGTTTCCAAGGAGTGGCTAGTGGATGTGAACTGCCAACCTTTTGGTTAGCAGCCAAGCTCTTAACTACTGCACCACCAGGGCTCCAATTAATTCCATAAAAACTGGATATTAATTTCTTATGCATCGTCTTCTGGAGCGTGGTCCACCTTAAGCCTGAAATGAAGTGAGAACTTGTAATTGGCCTTACTCCAGCAAGTGTTTTTCTTAGAATTCTTCCCTTAAGTCTGTTTGGTATCATTGCCAGGAAAGAAGGTGTAGTTTGGTGGCAAATAGAAAAAATTGGAATGCTCCTGTTCTCTGCCGTCATCTGCTTCCCTAGTGTACCTCTCCCAAAACCTTGCTAATGCCTGGCATAAAGTTAAATAAGCATTTTCCCAGTATGGATACTTATATTTATATCTATATGTATCTATATAAAGTGGTGGAAAGCAAGCAGCTGTAGATGAGGGGTGAGAAGGCGTAACCGAGAGCAGTAATTTTTATATTCTCTTTTGGGGGGTTGAGTCTTCACACGTGAATCTCTGCAAGTGTTATTTATTCATTCAGATGCAGGAATTCTAAATCATAACTCAGCTTGTGAAAATTGCTTCCACTTTCAGTGTCCTTTAAAAAAGGAACACAGAGACTCCTCTATTGCACTACATACTAGCACAAGGTCTGTTGAGGTTCATCTTAAATGTTTATTGGGCCTTTGCTAGAACTGAATCTTCTAATAAATTAGCGGTAGGGTAGGTAGTAATAATATCAGTCAGATTCTTATGGCTAACAATTATAACTGCATTAAATGTTCTTCCTTCAAAATTTGTATAAGGAACATTTTGTTCTCCCTCTTCTTTCTTTTAAAGTTGGAACGTACTTTTCATATGCTCCAAATTTGCTAAATAATTTACATTCTTGAACGAGTATCTATGTATTTTTTCATTTTTAATTGGTAGATTAGGGAAACCATAACAATGAAAGCAAAGTATTACTTTGCCAAATTTTGTCATAAAAAGACAATGCGTTTGTGAGTCAAATAACTATTCTTTACTCATTAACTAGGATGTGAGTTGAATCCAAGTTTCTGGAAACTACAGCTGGATGGCCAGACCTTGTCTACTACCTGTTTTATAAATAAAGTTTTGTTAAGACACTAGCATGCTCATTCATTTATACATCATCCACGACTGCTTTCATGCAACAATGGCAGAATTGAGAAGCTGCAACAGAGACCACGTGGCCCACTAAGCCAGAAAGATTTATCTAGCCCTTTGCAGAAAAGGTTTGCCTACCCCAGATGTAATCTAATCCTAAATATGACCAACAATCAAAGAAGAGTAGAAGTCTCAGAATAAAACAGATACCACTGTTGGATAAGGCATTCTAAGGATATGGCCTACAAGGTTGTGAGTTAATAATGTCATCTTAAACCAGGGAAGATATTGCAATATTATAAGTTTATATGAAATAAACAAAAATTATTCAATATGCTCTACGAGAAATATCTAAATAAACTACCGAGTTCACCAATTATATTGGTGAAGAGTATTGAACATACTATGGAGTGTCAGAAGAATGCACAAGTCTGGCTTGGAAGAAGTACAGCCAGAATGCTCCTTAGAAGCAAGGATGGCAAGATTTCATCTCACATACTTTGGACATGTTATCAGGAGGGACCAGTCCCTGGAGAAGGATATTATGCTGGGTAAAGTAGAGGGTCACTGAAAAAGAAGAAGACCCTCAACAAGATGGATTGACACAGTGGCTGCAGCAATGGACTCAAGCATAACAATGATAGTGAGGATGGCGCAGGACCAGGCAGTGTTTCATTCTGTTGTACAGAGGGTCACTGTGAGTCAGAACCAACTAAATGGTACCTAACAGCAAGCAACAACTGAGTTCCACGTGCATTCTCCTGTTGTTTAATATCTTTTCAAACTTTGGTAACAGTTAATTGAGAAGAGAATGAGCAATTTTTAATTCTATTAATTGTATGTCTATATTTTTATGTATCACCTGACTTCTTTTCTCTTCTCATCACCTTAATCTGATAAGAGAGGAAAGAATAATGCAGTAGACTATAAGGAGTATCATAAATTGTCAGAAGTACCTAAAATCTTTTAATATTGAAAGCTTTTATTCCTTTAATTTTTAAAAATTATTCAAACAAAAATTCCCTTATCAAACATCATTTCTCTTTAGGTTAACTTTTTTGAGACTATAGAATAGTCACCCTGGAATTTACTATATCAATTATTTTATTTTTAATAAATCATGCCAGGTAATAACAAATGTAAATTTTAATGTTCAATTTTTTATTGTTTATATTGAGAATGAGAAAATTTGCATAGAGATTTTACTTTATTTTGGAAAGTAAAGGTAACGAGGATGTTGGGAACTAAAATTTCCCATTAAGTTAATGGCTTTACCTAATTCTTCTGTCTGCTGAAATGCAGTTCATTAAATTTAATGCTCTTTTTAAAACAGCTTTATTGAGGTATAATTTACATACCATAAAATTCGCCCATTGCAAGTGTATATCTCAATTATTTTTGTAACTTTATAGAGTTGTATAACCAATACCACAATTCAGCTTTAGAGCATTTTCATCATTCCAGAAGAAATATCTACTTTCTGTAGTCACTGTCAGCTCCAAGCACCAACCTCACATGACAAATTATGTACTTTCTATCTCTACAAATAAGCTTTTTTCTGGATATGTCATACATATGGTGTTGGGGGAATGATCTGCCTCTATACCTCCCATCCACGCTGCCTAAGTAAAGGCCTTGGGCCCAGAGCATTCTCTGATAGGGAGGCTGGGAATCGAGTGGCCTTCTCTCTCTCCCATTTCCTTCTTATCAGAGAAGCCTTCCCCCGGCGCACAGTAACTTTCTCTGCCTCTTGTACATGCGTAAACATCCTATGGCACACGGCCAGCCCCACTTCTGTATCTGTTCCTGGCTGGGAGGGAATGGGGTCTCTCATACTAAGACACAAGATGATGAGTGTGCCAGATTGTAAAAGTCGGTCTTGAGGGGTGGACTGAAGGGGAGACAAGCTTTGTAAGGCTGACCATGAGCACCCTCATGTGGTTCACTAGTTCACTACTGTTTGCTGTGTCATTCTTATGGAGGTCCCTGGGGTGAAGCCACTGTTGTCCACGGCCACTATAAAAACTTTGTCCTCCCACTGCCGTGTGTGGAGACCTGCTCTGGTCCTGTAGCCACCCAGGTTTTGGACTTGGCCTCATACATAGGTCTCCTTAAGAAAACTCTTTCACTACCACACTGGAGTTGCCTGCCTCTTTCTTTGGTCTGTTGGCACCCTCCATTTTTGGAGGCAAATTTCAAGTTACTGGTCCATACCTACACATATGCAATCACATGATATATGTCTTTTTGTGTCTTTCTTCATCATTCGGCATAATATTTTGGAGATTAATCCATGGTACAGCATTTACTACTATTTCATTCCTTTTATTGCTGAGAAACATTCTATCGTATGGCTGTTCTCATATGGCTGTCCATGCAATGTATGGATATTTTATTTATCCATTCAGCAGTTGATGAGCATTTGAATTGTTTCCATTTTGGGAGAAAGGGGTATGAAAAATAGCTCAGTTCTACTCATGGGGTTTGCCTTGAGTCAAAATTCACTCTGCTGTAACAGATTTGATTTGGGAGTTTATTACAAATATTCCTGAACCTTCTTTTGCAGTTCTTTGTGTGGGCATATGCTTTCTATTTTCTCTGATAAATACCAAGCTGTAGAATTCTTGGATCATATAGTAAATTTATGTTTAATTTTTCGGATACTTCCACATAGCTTCTTAATGTGGCTGTATCATCTTACATTCCCAGCCACAATATTAAGGGCTTCAGTTTTTCCACATCCTTGCCAACATAGTAACATCTGTCTTGTTGAGTATAGCCATTCTAGTGTTTGTGCGGTGGTATCTCAAAGTAGTTTGAATTTTCGTTTCTCTAATGACTATTGATGCTGAGCATCATTTCACATGCTTATTAGTCATTCATATGTCTTCTTTAGTGAAATGTCTATTCAAGTCTTTCCCAAATTTTTGATTGTGTTGTTTGTCTTCTTATTATTAAGTTATAAGTCTTCTCTATATTTGGGGTAAAATTCCTTATTGGGACTTTCACTGGGGAATGGATTTAAAAAATTGCATTACATTAATACAATGGAATACTAAAATCAGTGGTAAAAGGAAGCCAACTGTTGATACATACCACAACATAGATGCATATTTAATGTGTTATTCCCAGTGAAAGAAACTAAAATCAAACATCTACATTTTTCAAGTTCTCTTTATATGTCATTTGGGAAAAGTCAAAATTACAGGGACAGAAATAAGTCAGTTGTTGTCAGGGGCTGAGGGTTGGGGATAGGCTGAATACATAGAGGCATGAAGACATTATTTGGGGTTATATAACTGTTTTATATCTTGATTTTGATATTGGTTAAGCAACTGTATATAATTGTTAACACTCATAGAACTCTATGCGAAAAGAATTATTTAGTGAAGTAAATTTTACCTCAATATACTTTACTGAAAGTAGAAGAAAACAATAGAAAGAAATAGGGGCCTATGAAAGGAGTTAAATCAGAGCATTAATATAGGCAGGTTTGGTTTTATTTTATAAAAGTGATTTACTGCAGTGTGGAAAATTCAACAAAGAGGGAAAGACTGCAGACTTGGGAGACAAATTGTAAAGACATTTGTACTGTAGTACAACTGAGCAATTACTTTTATCAGAACTAGTGTGGTGACATTGGAAATGGAGAGAACTATATGTCTCTAAGTGGTATTTATTAGAGAATATATATTTGATAACATGAGTTATTTGATTTTAAGTGGGTGGAATGTCAACAAAGACTTTAGTTTCTGGCCAAGGCAGATGAGTTAATGATACCATCACTTATTAAGAATAAAAAGGTGAAAACGAATACAGTCTTTGTAGAAATTGTTTCACAAATTTAAATATCCACACATCTAAGTGAAGTCATTATATATGTAATTAGGTATGCATTTTAGAGGCTCAGAGAAATTTATGGGAATTGTCAGTAAGTAGTAACACCACAGGTTTCCCAACCATTACATGCTGATGCCTTTTCCATTCACGTGATCTGCATTTGTCACTGTTACAGTAAACGTGTTAACACACAGATGCATAGCTATATAGGGTTGGTATTACTAACCACATGTGTTTGCCAGAAGGATATGCACACACCTGTTTTAACATATTAGTACAATTTCGTTTTTAAATTAGCTGGCTGAAAAGTTGATTGGCGTTGGACCAAATTTTATTGATAGTGATGTTTAAGGGGACATGGGAAAAATAAGCTGTAGCTCTTGGGAGAAGTGATTATGAAGCCTGAGAATAGAAAAGTAATCAGGATTATGAGGCTTACCACAGTCTTCTGTCATCATGATGCTACATCTCACTATGAAGGTTGACACAAAAAGAGAAGATGGTACCTCTGAACGTACTTTATAGTATGGACTAAGAAATATATTCTTTGGATGTACTGTTCTTGGTATGGGTCGTCAAGTTGCTTTTGACTCATAACAACCTCATGACAGAAAAAAACTGCCCCATAGGGTTTTCTAGACAGTAGTCTTTACATGAGCAGATCACCAGGTATTGCTCCCACTGAGCAGCTGGGTGGGTTTGAACACTTTTTGGCTGGCAACCAAGCACTTACCTGTTGCACCATCATGGCTCTTTTGGTTTCAATGTTGTTGTTCTTGTTAGGTGCTTTTGAGTTGATTCCAACTGAAAACGACCCTATGTACAAAAGAACAAAACCCTGCTCGGTCCTGTGCCATCCTCACAATCATTATGCTTGAGCCCATTTTTGCAGCCACTATGTCAGTCCACCTCATCCAAGGTCTTCCTCTTTTTCACTGATCCTCTACTTTACCAAGCATGATGTCCTTCTTCAGGAACTGGTCGCTCCTCATAGCATGTCCAAAGTATGTGAAATAAAGTCTCACCATCCTCACTTCCAAGGAGTATTCTGACTGTATTTCTTCCAAGAAAGACTTGTTTCTTCTTCTGGAAGTTCATAATATCATCAGTATTTTTCATCAACTCTATAGTTCAAAGGCATCCATTCTTCTTTGGTGTTCCTTATTCATTGTCCAGCTTTTGCATGCATATGAGGCAATTGAAAATATCATGGTTTAGGTCAGGAGCATCTTAGTCCCCAAAGTGACATCTTTGCTTTTCAACACTTTAAAGAGCCCTTTGCAGCAGATTTTCCCAACGCAATACGTTGTTTCATTTCTTGACTGCTGTTTTCATGGGCGTTGATTGTGGATCTAAGTACAATAAAATCTGTGACAACTTCAATATTTTCTCTGTTTATTATGATGTTGCTTATTGGTCCAGTTGTGAGGATTTTTGTTTTGTTTATGTTGAGGTGTAATCTATCTTCATCAGTAAGTGCTTCAAGTCCTCTTCACTTTCAGCAAGCAAGGTTGTATCATCTGCATATCACAGGTTGTTAATGAGTCTTCCACCAATCCTGATGATACATTCTTCTTCATATAGTCCAGCTTCTCACATTATTTGCTCAGCATACAGATTGAATAAGTATGGTGAAAGGATACAACCTTGACATACACCTTTCCTAACTTTAAACTAGGAAGTATCTCCTTGTTCTGTTTGAATGACTGCTTCCTGCTCTATGTACAGCTCCACACGAGCACAATAAAGAATTCCCATTCTTTGCAATATTATCTATAATTTGTTATGATCCACACAGTCGAATGCCTTTGCATAGTCAAAGGAACACAGGTAAACATCTTTCTGGTATTCTCTGCTTTCAGCCAAGATCCATCTGACATCAGCAATCATATCCCTGGTTCCATGTCTTCTTCTGAGCCAGGCTTGAATTTCTGGCAGTTCCCTGTTGATGTACTCCTGCAACTGCTTTTGAATGACCTTCAGCAAAATAGTACTTGTGTGTGATATTAAGGACACTGTTTGGTACTGCCTGCATTCTGTTGGATTACATTTCTTTGGAGTAGGCACAAATATGGATCTCTCCCAGTTGATTGGCCAGGAAGCTGTCTTCCAAATTTCTTGAAATAGATGAATGAACACTGTGCAAATCCAGCACCGCATTTGTTTGTTGAAACACCTCAGTTGGTATTCTGTCAATTCCTGGAGCCTTGTTTTATGTCATTCCTTTCAGTGCAACTTGGACCTTTTCCTTCAGAACCGTCATTTCTTGATCCTTTGTGCTCTGCTGAAACAGTTGAACATGGACCAATTCTTTTTGGTACAGTGACTCTGCATGTTCCTTCCATCTGCTTTTGATGCTTCCTGCATTATTCAATACTGCTCCCATAGAATCCTTCAAAATTGCAACTTGAGGCTTAAAATTTTTCTTCAGTTCTCTGAGCTTGAGAAATGCCGAATGTGTTCTTCCCTTTTGGTTTTCTAACTCCAGCTTTTTTCATTATAAAACATTTCACTTCGTCTTCCCGAGCTGCCTTTTGAAATTTACTGTTCAGTTCCTTCACTTCATCATTTCTTCCATTTTCTGTAGCTATTCTACATTTAAGAGCAATTTTCAGATTCTCTTCCAACATCCATTTTGGTCTTTTCTTTCTTTCATGTCTTTTTAATGACCTTTTGCTTTCTTCATGTATGATTTCCTCGTTCTTATTCCACAACTCATCTGGTCATTGGTCATCAGTGTTCAATGTGTCAAATCTGTTCTTGAGATGGTCTCCAGATTTAGGTGGAGACTCATGGCAAGCTCAAAGTCGCATTTTCACTCTTGTGGACTTGGTTTAATTTTCTTCAGCTTCATCTTGAATTTTCATATGAGCAAGTGACGGTCTGTTCCTCACTCGGCCCCTAACCTTGTTCAAACTGATAATAATATTGAGTTTTCCATCGTCTCTTTCCACAGATGTAGTTAATTTGATTCCTGTGTTTTATATCTGGTGAGGTCCACGGGTATAGTGTATAGTCTCCTTTATGTTGTTGAAAAAAGTTATTTGTAATGAAGAAGTCACTGGTCTTGCAAAATTCTATCATGTGATCTCATTAAGGACATATTTTCCAACTACCAGTCCTTCTTCATTTCCAACTTTCCAATTCCAATCACTAGTAATTATCAATGCATCTTGATTGCCTGTTTGATCAATTTTAGACTGCAGAAGTTGGTAAAAATTTTCAATTTCCTCATCTTTGCCCTTAGTGGTTGATGTGTAAATTTGAAAAATAGCCTATTAACTGGTCTTCTTTTTAGGTATATGCATATTATTCTACTGCTGACAGCGTTGTACTTCAGAATAGATCTAGAAATGTTCTTTTTGTTGGTAAACACAATACCATTCCTGCTCAATTTGTCATTCCCAGCATAGTAGACCATATGATTGTCCAATTCAGAATGGCCAATAGCAGTCCAGTTCAGCTCACTAATGCCTAGGATATCGATCTTTATACATTCCATGTCATTTATGACTACTTGCTATTTTCCTAGATTCATATTTTGTACATTCCATGTTCTAATTATTAATGCATACTTTCAGCTATTTCTTCTCATTTTGAGTCATGCCACCTCAACAAATGAAGATCCTGAAAGTTTGGCTCCATCCACACTATTAAGGTCAACTCTATTTTGAGTACACAGCTCTTCCCAAGTTGTATTTTGCGTGCATTACAACCTTAGGGGCTCATTTTCTAGCACTATATCAGACAATGTTCAGTTGTTATTCATGAGTTTTTCACTGGCCAAATTTTTCTGAATTAGACTTGTAGGTCCTTTTTCCTAGTCTGTCTTAGTTTGGAAGTTGTGCTGAAACCTGTCCACCAAGGGTGACCCTACTGGTATTTGAAATATCAGTGGCAAAGCTTCCAGTATCACAGCAAGACACAAGCCACCACAGTATGACAAACTGACAGACCCATGATGGTTGCAATAGGCCTATTGAAATTTTTCTTCCTCTATTTTTCACTAATTCAATTACCTGGCTTGTATTTCACCAAAAAACGATGGAAGAAAACTAAATTTAAAATACTTTATATTGTTTTCAAGATTAACTATAGACTCTTGATATTTCTCATAAATCCAAATAGCCACCATTACACCTCGTAGGAAAGCTTGTTTTTAAAAACTGATGCTTAATGAAAATTTGTAATACATGATTGATGAGATAATCCTCGATAATGTCTAGGTCTTTGATAGAAGTAAGATTAATTTGGAAGTGGTAAAATTGTTGCACAACACAAATACTTTGTATGCATCTATCAAGGAGTGAATTAGTTTATGTACAGCATAATATATATTTATTCGTTAGGAAGACCCCAATTCATGGCAAGCTCATGTGCCACAGACTAGAACTGTTCCATAAGGTTTTCTTGGCTATGATCTTTTACGGAGGCAGATTGCCAGGTCTTTGTCCCATGGTGCCACTGAGTGGGTTCCAAGTACAAACTTTTAGTTTAGAAGTGGAGCACAAGCCACTCATTAGCAAGTGGTGTTTATTTCTCAAGATATGGATTGGTTTTTTTCATATCAGAAATTCCTGTATTTCTTAGTGACCGGTAGTAATTTATTTGTGTTGACCTAGGTACCACAGTCTAGACTTTTTACCACGTCACAAATTTTAAGGAGAGGAAGAATTAATGCAGATTAATATCTATTTGCACTGACAGCTGCAAATAAATGAGGGAAAGATGGGGTCTTAGCTACAGACATTGGTTAGATGAGTGTTCAAATGACAAGGAGTTAAATATAGTTAAGAAAAGCACACTTTATTATCCATAGATATAATGACTTTTCTAAGATACATTCATATACTATTTTATAAATTGAGGAACTTTAAGTCATTAGACTACAACCCTGAGAATTATATGATACATTGGGTTCCATATCAAAGTATTACTTAAGCATTAGTATAAATGTCTTTTGTTTTTTGAAGGGCTTGAATGAATTTTATGTGTCTATCTTGACACAAGTTACACATAAGGATTTTCTGTAAAAAAATTAATGTATTTTAATCAAGTGTACAATAATGTCTTAGAATAATGGATACATCTTTCACTATAAATCAAAAATTTATACTAAAATAAATTCTTCTCTTCCTCTACTTTTGTCTGTGGTGCTGCCTGCCGATGAACAATAAATATTTGAATTAACAATGTTACATATACTAAAATAAAAGCTATGCCATTACATTGTTCTAACGATCATAAAAATCATGTCATTTTTATGATTTCCTAAATACCACAAAAATTGTGCTGCTTAAACCAGAGGGAGAGCTTGTGAGTTCCATGAAGAGGAGTAGATTTGATTAAAGAGAGACAGTCTATGATTAGCACCATATATGGTCACCTTTCCTTCAAATGGATTACTATGAATAGTAATTTTTATCAGCACGGAAATATTTCATGAAATACTGTTTAAGCTCCTATCTTATACTTAAGATATTTACACATCTCTGTAAAACTAATCTCTATTAAGCTTGATCACAATACGTATGGTGTTCCCTTAGTAATCTTTGATAAAGAACATCTGCTTGAAATTTCTGTTGTATCTCAATCATCTTGAGAAATATGTTATCCATGGTCTTTTGAATGCTGTGTATTACTCCAGTAGGGTTTCTATACAAGTAATGTAGGATTATTGACCGATATAGAATATTTAATTTTCCTTCATTTTAAAGAAAATCAAGCAGCGTCATCTCACTGTTACTTCCTTCATGATTTTCTGAGAGAGTACCCGTTTATTGTTATAATTCACCTTTGTGAAAAGTAGATCCCAGAACCATCTTTTTTTTTTTTTTTTTTTTGGTTTTAACAAAGAGAAGTTTATTTCCTTATAGTAAAGTAGACTAGAAGTCCAAATTCAAGGTCTCAGCTCCAGGGGAAGGCTTTCTCTCTCTCTTGGGCTTCTCATCAGTGTTCCCCCAGACTAGGAGCTTCTTGGCACAGGGACCCTGGTCCAAAGGACACGCTGTGCTCCCAGCACTGCTTTCTTGATGGTATGAGGTCCCCCAGTCTCTCTGCTCACTTTTGTCTTTTATGTCACAAGACATTGCCTCAGGATACAATCCAATCTGTAGACTGAGTCCTGCCTTACTAACACAACTGCCGCCCATCCTCCCTCATTAACACCATAGAGGCATGATTTACACTATGTAGGAAAACCACACAGTACCAGGAATCATGGCCCAGCCAAATTAATACACATATTTTTGGGGGGACATAATTCAATCCATGACATTATCCTTGCTTCTAAGGAGAATTCTGGCTGTCCTTCTTCCAAGACAGATTTGTTCATTCTTTTGGCAGTCCATGATATATTCAATATCCTTCACCAACACCATAATTCAAAGGCGTCAATTCTTCTTCGGTCTTCCTTATTCATTGTCCAGGTTTTGTAAGCATATGAGGTGACTGAAAACACCATGGCTTGGGTCAGATGCACCTTAGTCTTCAAGATGATGTCTTTGCTTTTCAACACTATGGTATTACTCAAATGCAGGTGACGATCATGAACTTATTCAAACTTCTTTTACAACCGTCATTTCGTTTGATCACTGCACATAAGTTTAACCATGTCCATTTGAGAGAGTAGGGTTCAAGAGTCAGAGGTGAAGAGACAAGAGAATCATCTTTTATAATCATTTTTTCCAGCATTTATCAGAGTGATGTGAATCCCTTAGTTTCATAAGTGAGAATGTATACAATGGCATTTATACATCTTTAGTAAGAAGCAATCTGGTTATGTCAGATACTAAGAGTAACATTTGTTTTTTTAAAGAAAACATATTTAGATTGTCCTATGTAATTTCAAATATCCCAGTACATTATCATTATCAGGCATAAGGGCTCTGGTTTAGAAATGTTTATTTTTCAGTCAAATAGAATCCAACCAAATACAGATGTTTTTATACTCTGTAAAGCAATTCGGGAAATCACTTAGAAAACACATTTTCATTATTGTTGCAATTCAAACCATTTCATGGCAGTTGCATTTAGAATTCAATTCTAATATAAACATCCTACCAAATCACAAATCATCAGTCCACTAAGAGGCACTTGAATGTGCCAATAGTTACACTTAATATGCTCTGTGGATTGCTTAACTATAGTACTCCTTTGCCCTTCAGAATCTGTGCAAATAACAGGATTACATTATGATCGTTTATGTTTGATTGTTTATATCTGATTGTTTATATCTTACTAAAAGTAACAGACAGAAAAGTATAAGGGAAGGATGAAATGGAGTTTCTCAAATCTATGTGAAATAAATCGATACATAATCCAAAAGAAAAAAAAAAAAAAGAATCTAGATGGCCATCCTTTTGCTAAGATTCATACTAAGCTTGCCTCTACTCCCACCTCAAAACTGCCAGCATATTGATCTCTTATCTCTTCCTGCTGAAATGCAATGTTCTCCTTCCCAAAATATCTTTTACTCAACTCTTTGTATCATCTCACTACATAAATAATCATCTGCCTATACGGTTGTTGTTGTTAGGAGCTGTCGAGTAGGTTCCAACACATAGAGACTCTATGTATAAACAGAACAAAACACTGCCAGGTCATCCTCACAATTGTTACACTTGAGCCCATTGTGGCAGGTATTGTGCCAACCAATCTTGTTGAAGGTCTTCCTCTTTTTCGCTGGCCCTCTACTTTACTGAGCATGATGTCCTTATCCAGGGACTGGTCACTCCTGATAACGTGTCCAAAGTACGAAAGAAGAGGTTTCGCCATCCTTGCATCTAAGGAGCATTGTGGCTGTACTTCTTCCAAAACAGATTTATCCTTTCTTCTGGCAGCCCATGGTATATGCAGTGTTCTTTGCCAACATCATAATTCAAAGGCATCAATTCTTCTTTGGTCTTCCTTATTCACTGTCCAGCTTGCGCATGCATATGAGGCTATAGAAAATATCATGACTTGGATCAGGTACACTTTTGCCCTCAAAGTGATCTTTGCTTTTCAAAATTTTAAAGAGGTCTTTTGCAGTATATTTTCCCAACACAATATGCCATTTGATTTCCTGACCACTGCTTCCATGGGCATTGATTGTGTATCCAAGTGAAATGAATAAACAACTTCAATCTTTTCAATGTTTATCATGATGTTGCTTATTGGTCCAGTTGTAAAGATTTTTGTTTTTTTTATATTGAAGTGTAATCCATACTGAAGGCTGTTGTCTTAGATCTTCATCAGTAAGTGCTTCAAGTCCTCTTCCCTTTCAGCAGGCAAGGTTGTGTCATCTGCATATCACAGGCAGATAATGAGTCTTCCTCTAATCTTGATACCACATTCTTCTTAATATAGTCCAGCTTCTGGCATTATTTGCTCAGCGCACAGATTGAACAAGTATAGTGAAAGAATACAACCCTGTCACACATCTTTCCTGATTTTAAATAATGCAATATCCCTTTGTTCTGTTTGAATGGCTGCCTCTTGATCTACGTACAGATTCCTCATGAGCACAATTAAGGATTCTGGAATTCCCGTTCTTTGTAATTTTATCCATAATTTGTCATGATCCACACAGCCAAATGCCTTTGCATAGTTAATAAAACAGAGGTAAGCATCTTTCTGGTAGTCTCTGCTTTCAGCCAAGATCCATCTGACATCAGCAGTGATATCCCTCATTCCACATCCTCTTCTGAATCTGGCTTCAATTTCTGGCAGTTCCTTGTTGATATACTGCTGCAAATGCTTTTGAATGACCCTCACAAAAATTTTACTTGTGTTTGATATTAATGATACTATTTGATAATTTCAGCATTCTGTTGGGTTACCTTTCTTTGGAATGGGCACTAATATAGATCTCTTCCGCTCAGTTGGCCTGGAAGCTGTCTTCCAAATATCTTGACATAGACGAGTGAGCACCTCCAGCACTGCATTTGTTTCTTGAAAAATTTCAATTGGTACTCTGTCAAATCCTGGAGCCTGGTTTTTCACCATTCCCTTCAGTGCAGCTTGGACCTCTTCCTTCAGTACAGTCAGTTCTTTATCATACGCTACCTCCAGAAATGGGTGAACGTCAACCAATTCTTTCTGGTACAGTGACTCTGTGTATTCCTTCCACCTTCTTTTTATGCTTTCTGCATCGTTCAATAGAATAATGAAAGTCTTGACTTTTTTCTTTAGTTTTTTCAGCTTGGGAAATTCCGAGCGCGTTCTTCTCTTTTGGTTTTGTAACTACAGGTCTTCCCACATTTTATTATCATACTTTACCCTGTCTCCTAGAGCCATCCTTTGAAATCTTCTGTCCAACTCTTTTACTTCATCATTTCTTCCTTTCATTTTAGCTACTCTACATTCAAGAGCAAGTTTCAGAGTCCCTTCTGACATACATTTTGGACCTTTCTTTATTTCCTGTCTTTTTAATGACTTTTTGCTTTCATCATGTATGATGTCCTTGATGTAATTCTACAAGTCTTCTGCTCTCCTGTCATTAGTGTTCAGTGTGTCAATTTTATTCTTGAGACGGTCTCTAAATTCAGATGTGCTGTATTCATGGTCGTATTTTGGCTCTTGGGGACTTGTTCTAATTGTATTCAACTTCAACTTGAACTTGCATATAAGCAACTGATGGTCTTTTCCACAGTCAACCCCTGGCCTTGTTCTGACTGATGGATAATATTGAGGTTTTCCATCCTCTCTTTCCAAATATGAAGTCCATTTAATTCCTGTGCATTTACATCTGGCAAGGTCCACTTGCATAGTCGCCATTTATGCTGTTGAAAAAAGATATCTGCAGTGAAGAAGTCCTTGGTCTCACAAAATTCTATCATGCCATCCCCAGTGTCATTTCTATCACCAAGGCCATATTTTCCAACTACCGATCCTTCTTTTGTTTCCAACTTTTGCATTCTAATAACAAGTAATATCAGTGTGTCTTGATCAATTTCAGACTGTAGAAGTTGGTAAAAATCTTCAGTTTCTTCATCTTTGGCCTGAGTGGTTGGTGGGTAAATTCGAATAATAGTCTGTTAACTGACCTTCCTTGTAGGCATATAGATATTATCCTATCACTGACAGACATGGATATGAGTATAGATCTTGAAATGTTCTTCTCGATGATGAATGTGAAGCCATTACTTTTCAATTTGTCATTCCTGGCATAGTAGACTGTCGGATTCAAAACTGCCAATACTAGTCCGTTTCAGCTCACTGTATGCCTAGGACATTGATCTTTAACCATTACATTTCATTTTTGATGACTTAAAATGTTTGTATATTCATACTTTGTACAGTCCATATTCCGATTATTAATGGATTTTTGCAGCTGTTTCTTCTTATTTTGAGTGGTGCCACATCAGCAAATGAAGGTCCCAAAAGGTTGACTCTATCCACGTCATTAAGGTTGAGTCTACTTTGAGGAGGCAGCTCTTCTCCAGTGTTATTTTGAGTGCCTTTCAACCTATGGGCTCTTCTTCTGGCACTATATCAATGTTCTGCTGCTATTTATAAGGATTTTACTATCCAATTTTTTTCAGAAGTAGACTTCTGGATCTTTTTTCCTAGTCTGCCTTAGTCTGGAAGCTTGCCGAAACCTGTCCACCATGAGTGACCTTGCTAGTATTTGAAATACTGGTGGCATAGCTTCCAGTATCACAACAACACACAAGCCACAATAGTATGACAAATTGACAGATGTGTGCTGGCTACCTACACTAGGACACTATAAAACTTAAAGGAAAATCCCAGTGGAAGATATTCCCACCAATGCCTTCATCTTGCAATTGACAAATAACGTTTATAAAAAGAAACACAAGTAAATTAAACAGTCATAATATTGAGTACCATTCTTTGCTGAACTATAAGTTTTAAAGAGGAAATGCCATTTTGAAAATATCTATTGTAAAATGAGAGAATAACTTTGGACAGTAATTAATTAACTTTTGTTTTGATAATAAAGTATCCTAATTACTATGTTATTGTTTAAACTAGACTCAGTATATTGTTCTAGCCAGAAAAAATTAATGCCTCTTCCACAAAATGTTTATCTAACTCATTATTATTAGTACACCAGGAAGATCTTTTTAAGATATGACTTATTCTACTTCATTTTGATTTTGAGGTTCATGAAACAGGAATTTTATGTACCTTAGAAGCCAGTCTAGGGTCCCTGTGTGGTGCAGATGGTTAATGTGCTTGACTGCTAATCTAGTCTGGAAGTTCAAGTCCACCCAGAGGTGCCTCCTAAGAAAGACCTGGCAATTGACTTCCAAAAACTCAGCCTTTAAAAGCCCCATGATGCACAAACATAAGGTCACCATGAGTTAGAATCAACTTGATGGCAACTAAAAAAAACTGGAACAAGCCAGTCTACTAGCTGCAGTCACCAAATTATCCTACTATCCCTCATGCACTTCCATCTTTTCTAAAGCTATTACTTGTTGACGTTGGTGACTCATAGACATTATGTAGAATTGCATGGTATAAACCTGTCACAATTTTGTACTATGTATTATGCAAAGAGTTTCTAAAATTTTCTCATGAAAATACTTCTTTTTAACTTGTTTTTTCTACAAGAGATACTACTCTTCATCTCCAGTGACTGAATTATTTGAAGATGATGAGTCATATCATACTTCTCAACTACCCAAAGCACCTCCAATATGGGAAATTACTCCTGCACTGTCATTTAGTTTGTGAAATATGAAGTGCTGTTATGTGACTTCTCTCAGAATACCCGGAAGGAGAAAATATAGATGCCAATTGCTCACTTGATTGAAATCTTAACAGGTTGAACTTACATTCTTCATGCTAAATTTCTCAAGAGTACTCTCACTTAAGCTTAGGACTTACAACCATAGGTTAGAATTTTGTTTTAACATTCCAAACTTAATTACTAGAAATGGAATGCCGTTTCTTAAATCTTTTGCTACCTCTTTATTTCATAAACAATATGTCATAAGAAGCAAATGAAATAATAAGGCCTAAAGAAAACAGTATTAATGGTGGCAGTATAAATCCTATTTAGTATCTCACAGAGGGACTGTTTTGAAGCCTGAAATTTCCTCATTTATTCAATATCACAATGGTGATAGAAAGGTGCTGAATAAATATGAAAAAATATAAGACAAGTAACCTGAGCTTCTGTACATTAACTAATACAATTTTAAATCTAAGAATTTAAAACAGTGAAAAGCATTTAAATTTATATTAAATGTACATTCTAGGCTAATGTTATATATTCTGGATAAATTTAAATTTTTAAAATTTGACCTTTGCTTGCGCACATTAATAGGCATAAAACGTCTCTCATTTTATTACTGAATTCCTGTTGTCTGGTCAAATCCTGGGCCATTGTTTGTGTAGGTGAAGATAAGAGGTAGAGAAAAATAGTAAAAGAAGCCTTGAAAATGGTAAGTTACTAACTGAATGAAACAATAGGTCTGGTAAGGAGGGTTAAAAAAGAAAGAGAAAAAGAAATACAGAAACTGACTCAGTTCGAGGGGAATGTTTTGAGGAATGATCTGCAAGACTGAGAAGTAGCTGTTGTCCTCATGAGATGATGGTAGCCTGATAAGATACAACTGAAAGTAGTTTTGTTGTTTCATAAGTGTAATTTTCCTTGTCACTTCTTTAATATAATAGTTCATTGAAGATTTAAAATACTTTTCACTGGGTTTGGTGTTCGATAGGGGTTTCACTCAAATGCTACATTTTACTGATCTTGGCCACTAGGCAGATTAGCTTTAAATCTGCTATGTATATATATAGTTTTAAGAATGGCATAAGGAAGGCATCTGAACTCTTCTAACTTCACAAAGGGGAGGGAAGACCAAGATCAACAGCCCAAGGCTTATTCCTATGAGATGATTCAGACATGCCTCCTGTCTCTGCCGTCTTTACCAATTCTGACACCAACCATCCCTTCCACGGCACTCTACTTCTCTGCTGGGTTTGATAATTCATTGTAATGACCACACAGAACTCAAAGACAATACACACAATTATGGGGTTTATTAGGGAAGTAACAGGTTACAATTCAGGTTCAGGAGTGCTCAGGATACAGTTCTTCAGTCAGGACAGCCTCTTCCCAGCTGTGCCCCAAGGCAAAGCTTTCTCTAGCCCCTTGGCCTCTGCCTTGCTCAGGCAACTGTTAGAAAGCTCTTTTAGCTATGTCTATAAGTGCCTGGAGGCACTCTGTTCTGCCAATAATCCTCCACCTGAAGGCCCTCAGCTCTAGCTCCATAAGTAAGCAAACCTAGCTTCACCGAATGCCCAGAGGCACCTTATTCCTCCAGCAAGCCTCCTGCCCAAAGACACTCAGCTTTCTCGCTCTGTGGGCTAGGATCCCACTACGCCATCTCCTGCCAGTCTATCCTGCTGCGATTTCTCTGCTACCACTTCTCCTATCTTCAGTATTACAACTCTCTCACTGTCTGTGTTTCTGTCTCTATCTCTCTTAGTCTCCTGGTTCCAGGAGCTTCTTTGTGCAGGGATCCCGGGTCCAAAGGATGCACTTCACTCTTGGCTCTTCTTCCTTGGTGGTAGAGAGATCCTCTCTTCCCACCTCTGGGGTGGCTGATTTTAAGCCTAGTGGGGTGGCAAAACTGACCAATCCCCTTTGTTGGCCACAATTACCTTATTTGCACAGTCTCACCCAATCACAAGACCAAGACTTGAATGGCCACACAAAAGTGATCTATCGCACTGCAATATGTTAGTTAGTACAGATCTGTTTTGGGGATTTTTATTTATTTATTTATTTATTTTATTGGACTTCAGGTGAAGGCCTACAGAACAAATAGTTTCTCATGAAAGAGCAGTACACATATTGTTTTACGACATTGGTCAACAACCCCACAACACGTTAACCCTCTCCCCTCTAGACCCTTACTTTTTGTGAAAATATACATAGCCAAAGACACACCACCCCAAAAATTTCCACGTGCACAGTTCAGCGACATCGACCACGCTCTTCCAACTGTGCTGCCACTCTCATCCCAGATGAAGGCCTACAGAACAAAATAGCCACTCATTTAACACTTAGTACACAAGTTGCCCCATGACAACGGCCAACAACCTCACAGCACATCAACACTATCCCCACTCAACCCTGGGCTCCCCATCACCAGCTTCCCCATGCCCCCCTGCCCTCTGGCCCCTGCCCCTGGACTGCTGTAGCTCGTTAGTCCCATCTGGTTTTATGGGGCTGTCCACTCCCAGGCTGAACGGCGAACCTCAGAGATGACTTAACCGCTGAACTAAAAGGGAGTCTGGGGGCCATACTCTCGGGGTTTCTCCAGTCTCCTTTAGGCCAGTAAATCTGGACTTTGTGAGTTAGAATTTTGTTCTACATCCTTCTCCAGTGCTGTCCAGAACCCTCTGTTCTGATCCTGGTCAGAGCAGTCAGCGGTGGTAACCGGGCACCATCTAGCTACACTGGACTCAGTCCAGTGGAGGCCCTGGTAGCTGTGGTCCACCAGTCCTTTGGACTAATCTTTTTGTCACATCCTGCTCTCTCCACTCTCCCTTGCTCCAGAAGGGATGAGACGAGTGCAGCATCCCAGATGGCCATTCACAGGCTTTTAAGACCCCAGATGCTACTCATCAAGGTAGAATGTAGAACACCGTCTTTATAAACTGTGTTATGCCAATTGAGCAAGATGTTCCCTGAGACCATGGTCTCCACAGCCCTCCACCAGCAATTCAGTCCCTCAGGGAGTTTGGATATGTCTATGGAGCTTCCATGACCTTTCCTTGTACAAGTTGTGCTGGTTTCCCCTGTATTGTGTACTGTCTCACCCTTCACCCAAGATACCACTTATCTAT
>NW_004443968.1:18374762-18384470 GCF_000243295.1 Trichechus manatus latirostris
AAGATATAGAGAGAAGAGAAACTAAGGAAGAAAGACAAAAAGAAGGAAAAGAAAACAAAACAAATTTAAAAAAAGAAAAAAAGAACAAGAAAAGCCCCCCAAAAAAACAGAAAAAAAAAAACCAACAAAAAAAGAAATGCTCTCAGGGATCCCTCTGCACATTTGTGCAAGCCAAGGGGGTAGTTTGCAAGCCACGCAGCACTGCCTGTCCAGAACGGGCTCGCAACTCAAGAAAAGGAAAAGAAAACAAACAAGCAATTCAAAATAAACAATGAACAAAAGCCCTGGGATTCCACCAGCATGGCAGCCCAGACTGGGAAGCAGCTCCACACTCAAACGGAGCTCCGCAGTCCCTCAGGAAGAAGCAAAAATGGCACACGGAGCCAAGTATTTGAGCAAAAGGAGGGGGAGGTTGTGAGAGGTAAGGAAGAAATCAAAAGAAGTGGAAAAAAAGCAACACCAGCAGCCAACACATGGCACTCAGAGAGCCAGGTAGTGCAGGCTGGTGGAATCCAAGCAGCCGGTGTTTCCCAGACAAGAGACTGTGTCCACGGGAAGCAGAGGTGGGCGAGTGTGGGTGAAGAAGGTTAGGGGGTGGGAAAGCATATATCACAAATTACCGGTTGTTTTATCTCCCACTGGAAGCTCCGTGAAGCTGCTTTCTCGTACCCCCGTTTGCTGGTCTCCGATAGGAGTCCAAGATGGTGGATCCTCGCTGCGTTAGCTGATAAGGGACCTCTGCATGAATCTCTCCTCACTCTCCATTCTCTGTCAGTTTTCTCTCTCCATTTGGTGCTTGGCTGAGTTCTTTATCTCTTCATTTGATGTTTTAGGGTTTCAGGATTGTTGTTTTCTCTGTTTGGCTTAGTTTTTTGGATCTTTGCTGTGGAGGGATGGCGTGGTGCTTCTGCCTAGGGCGCCATTTTGCCCACAGATCTGTTTTTGAATGGTGGTAGGATATAAATAAACATGTAAGTATGACAGACTAAATTGCTACTTAAAGTTATTAAAATCTAATGGATCTCTGAATCTATTTACACAGAGTTAAAAGCAATTCCAAGAAGTGGGATGTTGTTATTGTATTTATTGCTTATTTAAACAGCAAAGAGAGAGACACACAGGTAGCCCAAGAGTTATAAATTTGTGAAACACAAAATTTAAATTTCTTCCATTTCCTTTGATTATCTCATAATACTTTAAAATACACTGACTTTGATTCTGCCTAAAAGAATCTAACACTTTTCTAGAGTAAGCAGACAAATTTACACAGATAGGTAAGGTTTTGTTTTGACTCTGTCTGTTTTTGTTTTTCTTTTCCTTTAGTGAGATGTACAAACAGATTTCACTGTCATTGAATTGTTTTTATGAAGAAATTGTAATAATAGTTTATGTTCTGATGTAGTTTAAGATGATATAATAAAGGATTTCATGCCTCAAATAACAGACAATCCCATAATTTCAGTGGCTCAAAACAACAAATGTTTACTATATTTTTGTTCATGCTTCCTGTCCATCACAGATCCTTAAGGGTGTTTTGCTCATTGTAGTCACTCAGGAACCCAGGCTGATAGGGTTTCTGTCTTGACACATGCTACTATAATTACCAAGGCAGGGAAAGGAGGCATGATGAATTTTACTTTGGCTCTTAAAATGCCTACCTCTTTGTGACTGTTGTCAGCACTCTTTATCTTTTATTGCCTAAACAGTTCAAATGGCAACACTTAATTTCAACGGGCTGATAATTGTAACTCTACCTAGTATCCTGATGCAGGCAGAACCAGGAATATTTGGTGAATCAGTATGATTTCTATACCCTAAAAAATAAAGATGTGTTTATTTGGTAAAACTTTTAAATAGCATATAAAGGTATACCAAACCTATTGCCGTTAAGTTGATTCTGATTTATAGTGACCCTATAGGACAGAGTAGAACTGGCCCATAGGGTTTCCAAGGAGCAACTGGTGGATTCTAACAGCTGACCTTTTGGTTAGCAGCTGGAACTCTTAACCACTGAACCATCAGAGCTCCTATAAACGTATAGGCCAAACAAAAAAACAAACAAAAACAACCCAAAATGTCTTAATTTTAGTAAGAAGAGAATTTTATTAAAGATCATAGAAAGCAGGAGAATATTTTAGAGTTTAAACGCCCATAAGGGAAACAGCCTTTTTCCTTCCTATACCACAAATAAGGACATCTAAGTAACAGCGCCCAAGGGACTCCTTGTATGCTGAATGAATTTGAGCATTTGTGATGTTAAACCAATATATTTTTAGGTCATTAAAATTTGACTTAGTGATAAGACACATATTTGAGAATAAATGTGACATTATGACTGAAACAAATTTTTTTCTAGTGAGGGATAACTACGTCAATGTTTTGTTTCTTTTATATCTTCACTCATCTTGATTTTCTCTTTTTTATTTTTTTTAATTTAGGGCATCTTGAAGATTCCTCAGCAATGACCTAATTTCATACCTATTTCATAATCTATCCTCATTAAAACATGAAGACCTTTTCAGAAGCTTCTTGTGGACTCCATTCTTTTCCTTCATGAATTTTCATTTTACCGTAATTGTTTACCTCAAGCATTTCATTACAATATCTTGCTCATGGAAACCCTGGTTATGAGTTTGCTTACTAACCAAAAGATTAGCAGTTCGAATCCACCAGCTGCTTCTTGGAAACACTGTGGGGCAGTTCTACTCTGTCCTATAAGGTTGCTATGAGTTGGAATTGACTCGACGGCAGTGGGTTTGGTTTTTTGGTTTTATCATGCTCATACGACCTATAATCAATATTTTCTCTTCCCCTTCTGCTTCTTGTTAAATGTTCTATTTTCTTCCAGCAAAGTGCTTGTATACTCTGTCCAATCCATGTTGCTGCTGATGTTGCCAATCACTGCCATTATTCTATTCTTTTACTTGCCTATTCTTACATTGAGTCTTGGCTTTTGAAATTTGCACTAAAAATTTCTGTAGTAGAAAATCTAAAACTCTCTTCCATGTGTCCTTTTCTATACTAGTAGAGTAACTGTGTATTTGCACTCTGGTTTTCTAGCTTTGCTACAATTATGAGAATTATTCCCCAGACAATAAAACAAGCATCAAACTATAATATTTATTAGTTTATTTAAAGAACTCCTGTTACTACCCAATGAAGCAAAGGAGAAAGAAAAATAGAAAATCACTGGGTATTTGCATAAGGAAAATTCCTTTTACTGTTTTACCCTTTATAGTTGTTAATACACTAAAGAGAGAGGGTATCCCTGACATATTCTTAGGCCTGTGCTGGAAATGTCTTAAGTCTTGATAGAAAGCTTAAGGTATCCCTTTCGTGAATGATTTTTTAAAATTCTTTGATGATGTCATTTTTTTTTTTTTTTTTCACTAATGGAACGGATGCTGAATCATTGTTTGTTGGTAGTTTTTTATCATTTGAAAAAATGGGGTGCCAACTGCAAGTAGGCTATATTGAACCACATTCCATGAAGTACATCACAAACAAGGTACATCACACTTCCTGGTTGGACTTGCGCCATAAAACATCTCACTCAACTTTCCAAAAATACACATGAAATAGTAAATAAACATTGTATCTGCTGCGCATAATTGTTGTCAGTTTGATTTTGAGTGAAACTTTACAAAACATGGGGTGACACATAAAGGCACATTGCACTCTCTGCAGATAATTGTTGTTGGAATTTGCTTCTTCTGAGTTCTACATTCTGTATATCACTTATTGTTAATCTTAACCAGGAAATGCTCTCTGTCATTAATGAACAGGACATCATTTGGCACCCTGCTGGCTCCAGATTTTCTCCTAGCAACATACAAAGGTCTCCCCCTGCTTTTAATTTCCTTGCCTACAGCAAGCTGTCTCATAAGAGAGATCCTGAAGGACAGTTGGTCACATTTGCCCCTCTTGTTACATTTCCACATTACAAACCTGTTCACAATCGCCATGTCAATAAAGAAATACAGCAATTGATGCCACCATTTGAGAGAGCACCCTCCTATTGCATACCTTTTGTATATCTGATCAAAGAGGTCCACTCCTCCCATAATTGCATTGTGTTGTTCAACTGCTTTTGGGCTTGCAGTTACTGAGGAGGAACCATCTTTATTCTTCCTTTTGGCAGTAGTGATGTCCTTTGAGAAGTGGACCAAGGACAAAACTGTCAGAGGTTTATTATCCTGCCACTTTACTGCTGACACACATTCCTTCTTATGAAACTTAGATTCTCCCAGCAGTAATTTATCTCTACTCCTCAGCATTTCTGGTAGGCCCTTTGTACTTCATCTCACTATGCCCACAGAAAACAGTCCCCTGTTGTGCATGGTTTTCATCATTTGATAGAAAGAAATTGTCAAAGGCAATCAGCTTATGGAAATGGTTGTAGGGGCTGCAAATCCGAGCAGAGTAGTCTCACTGAAGGAGAGCGAAGAGTCATTGCCCAAGACGTTTTTCCCAGAATAGATTTCTAATTTACTTACAAAGCTAGTCTTGGAGTCAGCCAAGCATCAAACTTTGTATCCTCACTTGTTGGGCTTCATTGGCATGTACTGCTTTATTGGTGAATGGTCTTTGAATGGCACCATGCTTTCATCAGTTGCAATGGTACTTGATGGCACATACACTTCCTTTAGACATCTGTTAAGAGCATTGATAATAAGGTGCAGTTTGTGAAGCTGGACATAGCTAGGTTGTCCTTTGGGCACAGCTATTGAATAGTCATTGCAGTGTATGTGCTTGGTCAGTTTCTTGAACTGTATGTGAGTCATAAACTGTGTAATGCAAGTACTAACAAAGGAGGTGGTCACTGGACCAATACAGTTAGGCAGTTAATGTCTAACGTGCAGCACTTAATGTCTTTATCTCCTCTTCTTTTGTAAGATTACAGTCTCTACTTTGCTCCTGGGCAGCATACAGATTTGTTTGCTCCTTTATGATTTCTAACATCTCCTCCATAAAGATAGACAAGAAATAATCTACTTCAGTTTCTTCATGTGTCAATTCCTTGTGAACTTTTGGATCTTGCTCAAGCAAGCTCATTATCTGTTCAAAATAGGAGACATCTTCGCACCATTCCCCTTCGTTTTCTTCTTGTTGAGCCCTTTCTTTGCACCATCGATTCATCATCCTTTCATGCAGTTTCACTGTCATTGTTGATATTATCACAATGAGCTTCAGATGCCCCGAGACAGGTAGACTCCTCTGAGGCACTTTGTTCACACTCCATCTCTGAATCTTCCCCCACTGTACTCCGAGACATTTTCGACACTATCATCCTCAAAATCATTGTCTCTTGATGGAGAATACATTCCCTCAGAAATATCTTCAGGCATGACTCTATGCCTGTAAGAAGTCATTTCTGAAAAAGAGGAGTGTGTCAGGAAAAAATAATAACTGTGCCAGCAAAAAATCCCACACTTTCCCTGGTAGCAAATGAAAGCAGCACCAAATGTCATATGCCAGGTTCTCCAGAGAAGAAAACCAGTGAAGGGCATATATAGAGAGAGAGATTTACCTCAAGGAAATGGCTTATGTACTTGTGGAGTCTGGCAAGTCCCAAATCTGTGGCTGAGACATCAGGCTGGAAGCTTCTCCTGACTCACATGGTTGCAGGGGCTGATGAACTCACAATCTGCAGGACAGATGACAGGCTGTTGGTTCATGGTACTGTGGAAGCTGGTGAATCCCAGAATTCAGAGGTCAGATGACAGTCTGCTAGCTCAAGCCCCAAGAATCAAAGGTCAGATGATGACAAGCTGGATGCAAGATCCAGAGACTGTGCTTTGCTGAAACTTTGTTTACATACTGGAGTCAAGCCACAGCCAAAGGTAACTCCCTTTTCAACTGTTCAGTTGCTCATAGCAGAGCCCATCATGAAGGTGATTGCATCAGATCAGGTCTCATCAGGAAGGTGAGCACTTTATAAAAGGTTTCATCAGGGAGGTGACTAATGCAAGCGGCCCATACTGGTATCATGTTCCATGAAGCCCATCACACCATGGTGCATACCGGTACCATGACCCAGGAAGTGTATCACAAACTGTTTTCACCCCAAAAATAACTCTTTTAATTGAATACTTCCAAATGCCAGTAACCATACCTTTCCAATAACACAAAGGAAATAGTAAACATACCTGTAAGCTTTATCTCACTATACAGAAGCCAAAAGACGCAAAAGCTTCACATAGTTACTCCTCCGGGAAGCAACCCCTCATACAAACGGCTGTCAACACACAAATGTAGTGCTGGCCAACTTCCTTATTTTTTAGGCAGTTGCACCAGTATTTGCCACAACATCGGAACCATACTAAAGTGGCTCAGATACCTGCCAGTACACCTCCAGGATCAGAAAATGTAAGTGGTAGGTTTATATACCAGTAACCATCAACACCTGACTGCATATTCAGTGGGTTTAGAAATTTATTTTTTTCTGCCTCAGTTAATTAAACAGAGGGCATATATATGTAAAGAAGATTACTCCTGATAATCATGGTTTTCCTATAATGCTTGGGCATGAACAAATAATATTTTAGTCAAGAAACTAAGATAATTTGATGCCTAACTGGAGGGAAAGCTGACAAAGATGATAAACTATTTCACCTCTCTATGAGACAGCAAATAGAAAGCAAGGGATCATCTGAATCACATAAAGAAAGGGCTGGAAAGGAATCAAGTGGTCAATAAATTCAATACCCTCATATTGCACTGGAAATAAAACAAGCCACAGATAGTTAAACAAATGTAGAGATTGTGTCCCTAATAATGAAAGTACCTAGACTTAATCTTTAATCAAGAAGAATTCCATTTGGTTCAAAAGTTGGCCACAACTAGAAAAATAAGGAAACTTTAAAAATTACCTATGACTGTGCCCCACTCCCAGAGACAGTAATTAAATCAGCTTACAGTGGGAATCTTTCATCTATATAATTTAAAAGCACTCTGAATTATTTTTAAATGCAGCAGAGATGAATGTCACTTAGTCAAAGAAATCTGAAGTCTTTTAATAAATACTAAACTAACCAACAGTTTAAAGTTAGCAATCTATTAGCTCAAGCTTGATGCTATTTTACAATGTTTGGAGACCTTAATGTATGTTCAAAGCAACAGCATATTTTCTGTCGAAAACCAGTTTATTAATCTATATTTACTGAGTTTTAATTTTTTGTTTCTTTTTAATATTTCTCCAAATTCAGTTACCTGTATGATCCATCTCATTGACTTACATGGCATTGTTATTTGCAAAGGTTATATTCAAAATATTTATATTTATATATTTATAAAGGTTATATTCAAAATAGACAGCAGACTGATCAGAAAAGAAAGGGCCATAAACAACCGGGAGGCCATACTACCATGTGTCAGTTGAACGTCAGGCCTGCACGTGTGTTTGCCCCACCGGATACTGGCTCTGGTCTTTCTAACTATCCACATACTGGTTTGTAGGAGAAAATATCACTACCACACAACCAAGCATGATACCATTTAGTAGGTGTTTTTTCTCTAAACCATGCAGCACAACCCTAAATAAACCACATTTTCAAAACTTGTATTTACCTGATTGAAATACCTCATAGAAACCAAGTTATGAAAAGAGAAGTTTTAATCAAAATGGTTAATTTATTTAAAATAGATAAAGCAGGAACCCCCCCCACCCCCGTCCTTTATTTTATAGATTCCCCTCTTTCTATCCGCTATATCATCAAGTGACTGGAGGAACTGAATGGTAAGGGGGCAGGCCACCACTCATGGATACAGCTCTATCTCCACATGCAACTGTTCACAAATTGCTTCAATTCCCTCAATTTTCATTGCTATAAATTGAGTAACAATTCCAGCTACTCTTGATAAAGTTTTTAGGTAAATCAGACAGACAGGAGCAGTCTTATAGAAGCTATGAAGTGTGCTAAGTTTTCTTCTTCTATTAATGAGCTACATTCTTTTTTACTAGATTATGAAGATGTATTAAAACAATTTGCTAATAAAGTATATCTGGATGATGTGCGTGTTGGCATAAGGCCAAAATATATTGGAGAGCTAAATTTTATTGAGAAAATTATTATTCCCTGACCATGAATCCTCTTCAGACAGTTGAACCTTAAAATGGAGCAATCTTTCTTTAAAATAGCTATCAAGAGTAAGAGAAGGTGAAATAATATATCCTCCACCAACTCTCTTGGAAAAATAGATCTACTTTGTCTATCAATTCAGCTCAAGGGAATAGTTTAACTTTATTTCCACTGTAGAATTCTGTCACAAAGATCATCAAATCTCCAAGAACCTAGACTAAAAGACAGCTGAAATAGATGTCTTCTTGTAGCTTTAAAAACATCATGGACAAAAGATCAAACAGTCTCCTTCTCTGTTGAAAGGTTTCACCCAAAAAGTATCAAGGTGGTTCTTGTGACACACTATGTCTGAGAAAACCTAATTGTTATAACTCGTAACATATCTGCCTCTTGAATTAGTTCTTCCTATGCAATGATGTTCCCCCTGAATCTTTACCTCACATGTGTGGAGCATTGCAGGAATGTGATCAATTTGTTGAGTATATTACTTCTGTTAAATTAGAAGATGATTCTGGTAGGAGACTGTTAAATCTCAATTATCTATATTTATATTGCTTCAGAAATAACCACTGTGCCCCATGGTTACGAACTACAGCTGCTGACCAACAGTCGACAGTTTGAATCCACCAACCACTCCTTGGAAACCCTATGGGAGCGTTCTGCTCTGTCCTTAGGGTCACTATGAGTTGGAATCACCTCAATGACAACAGGTTTTTACAAATGGGATGTAAATATTTTTTTACTTTAACAGACGGGTGGATATTTTTCCTCTACTATGCAGTTTGAACCCATCCAGAGGTGCCATTGAAGACAGTCTTGACCATCTGCTTCTGAAAAGTGCACCGTCTTGAAAACCCTATGGATCACAGTTCTACTCTGACATAGAAGAGGTTGCCATGACTCAAAACTGACTGGACGACAACTAACAACAGCAATAGACAACTGACAAACAATAGACAGCAAATGCAATTGTTTTATACATAGTTTTCTACACCCTTTTTTTTTCTTTTACTATGTCATGGGTATAGTCAGTGTCTCTGCAGATAGATATAAACCAGTTTTTAAACAACTATGTACTTGACATAATATGATAACTGTCATATTATAATACTATTATTACTTATATTGTAATATTAGTAATTAATATCATTATGTTGTTGTTGTTAGTTGTTGTCCAGTCAGTTCAGACTCATGGCAACCCCGCGTATACAGAGTAGAACTGACCCATAGGGTTTTTAAGGCTGTGACCTTTCAGAAGCAGATTGACAGATCTGTCTTCCTAGGCACCTCTGAATGGCTTCAAGCAGCCAACCTTCCAACTAGTAGTTGTATTTTTCTCAAAATAGTCTCAGTTTCAAACTTAGTTTCAAAGGTAAGCATATAACACTATGTGATAGACATTCTGTGTATACAAAAACTAAAATCAATAATAGTATCTGAGAAGTATATGTAACAATTTTTCTTCCAATTGCACTTTTAAAATCTCTGTGTTTGCAGGTTCCGGCAAGATGGCGCTCTAGGCAGAAACACCACGCCGTCCCTCCACAACAAAGATCCGAAAAACTAAGCCAAACAGAGAATCAACAATCCTGAAACCCTAGAACATCAAATGAAGAGATAAAGAACT
>NW_004443968.1:18392582-18408379 GCF_000243295.1 Trichechus manatus latirostris
GTCATAAAACAGCATGTGTGTTATTGTTACATGAGAAACTATCTGTTCTGTAAGCCTTCACCTGAAGTACAATAAAATATTAAAAAAAAAAAAAAAAAAAAATCTCTGTGTTTGTAAAACTCACAACTACTTTAAAGTACAAGTTGAGTATTTGCCTGGATGATTAGATACAGTTCTTTAAAAATTAGAGATGTTCATTTCATTAACGAACATTAATGAATGAGATTGTAATAATGAGATGCAGCATCTTGTTAATTTGAAACATGATTATACATTGACATTTTAGATCTGAGGTTATCTGGAGCTCAGGAAAAGAAGAGTTTAACCACAAAAATGTAAGCAGACTGTCTATGCTTCAAGCAGAAACTGCACTTCTGATGTGACTTAAATCTTTCAATATTTTCTATAATTTGAGAAAATGTGTGCCTAATAAAATACGTGTGTTTAAATACAGGATTTAATTTTATATTGCCCTGCTCAATTGACTTTGAACTACTCGTGTGATCACCTGCTCGGAAATTTCTGGTTGGCTGATTTGAAAGATTTTGTGCTTTGAAATTTATTAAATAAAATTTTTATCATATGGTCCCACATAGCAGGTTTAAATAATGTTCTTTAGATATCCTTTGCCTTAATCACGTTTATAATTTACTTTTAATGCATCCCACTGTTAACTTCTAAGTATTTAGACTTATGATATCCAAGCAGGAGTTCATGGAATGTTTGATTAGTGACCTTCAACCAGTAGCTGTCTCCTTTCTTCCATTCCATTTTCATGTGTCAGACATTGAGATTTCTCACAAGTCAGAAAATACAAATTTACTAATTCAGTCATAATCTAAAATAGAGTCTTTATCATTGTACCTACGTTTTATTGCATAAAAATACCCTTCTCTAATAAATACGTGAATGAATAAATGACTACATATATTCATAAATAGATAACTAAGTAAAAAAAAATTAAGAAAATAATTGGTGCCATCTATCAGGCAAAGTGCTAGGCATCTGTCTAAGTACTGAATATGCATTATTTTAAAAACTCAGAGCTATTCTACATATATAAATCTATCATGTCATATGTGAAAAGCAGAGGTTGAAAGAAACTTGGCTGATGCCAAAGGGCTAGCTAGGAGGAAGAAACCAGATTCAAAATCAAGTCTTTATGGTCTCAAAGCCTTGTTCTTTTTTTTTGCCATGTTACCACTAGGTGATTTACTGTCCAAAGCAATTGACTAATTGGTCTTTTATTATTATTATTGTGCTTCTGTATTATGTGTTCAACAAAATCAGAAGAATATTGCTCATGAAGTCAGTAGCCCTGGCACTTGTCCTAACTAGAATGAATGACATGCATATCTACTGGGGTCCAAAGAGTACTGGCTTTCAATGCTATTCATTTGGCCACAAGTCACCAAATGGCTGTCTGCAATTTTTTTTTCATGTCCAAATGTACAAAACAATAGCAAAAAAGAGATTAATAAAAACAAATATTTAACATATGTATTTTTCCATCATTCTTCCTTATCCCATCCTCTAAAGAGGGTTCTGGCTTATTTTACTTAATGTTTCCCCTCCTTAAACTTCTCAGAAAAGTACTATCACCACAATTTTTTTTTTTTTTTTAATTTTGGTGTGGTATTGGGAGAAAATAGAGGAATAGGAAGAACAAAAATAATCTAGTGTATTCTAGAGAGCAATGGGGTGATAGCAGAAATGCTACAACTTCTGGGCACATAGGAAGCTGGGAGAGGACAAAGCTCAGTGGGGCAAGAATAAAGTACTGAGATGGCAGTGAGGACACAGTGTCAAAAGCATTGTTTTGTGGAGTTAGAAACTGAAAACCTTTGAGGTCTGGGAAGTAAGGGGTGAATTTATGAGTTGATGAAAGGGGATTTTAGTAAATTTTATGGATTACATGTTTGGTGTCCTGGATTATAGGACCCTTTCATAACACTCTTTGACTGGCCATGGGCTCAGTCACTTGCTAGCTGGAAATTCTTAAACCATCTAAGTATTTACGGACTTGAAAATTGTCATTGAGAGAGCCTGGTACAGCAAGGCTACTTTGTAATTGTTATATTGTTGTTAGGTGCTGTTAAGTTGGTTCTAACTCATAGTGACCCTATGTACAACAGAATGAAATACTGCCCAGTCCTGAGTCATCTTCACAATCACTGTTATGCTTGAGTCCACTGTTGCAGCCACTGGGTGAATTCATCTCATTGAGGGTCTTCCTTTTTTTTGCTGATGCTTTACCTTATCAAGAATGATGTCCTTCTCCAGGGACTGATCCCTCCTGATAACATGCCCAAAGTATGTGAGATGCAGTCTCGTCGTCCTTCTAAGGAGCATTCTGGTTGTACTTCTTCCAAGACAATGTTGTTTGTTCTTTTGGCAGTCCATGGTATATTCAATATTCTCCACCAACACAATTCAAAGGAGTCAGTTTTTCTTAGGTCTTCCTTATTCAACGTCCAGCTTTCACATACATATGAGGTGATTGAAAACACCATGTCTTGGGTCAGGCACACCTTAGTCTTCAAAGTGACGTCTTTGCTTTTCAACACTTTAAAAAGGTCTTTTGCAGCAGATTTGCCCAATGCAATGTATCTTTTGATTTCTTGATTGCTGCTTCCATGAGTGTTGATTGTAGATTAAGTAAAATGAAATCCTGGACAACTTCAATCTTTTCTCTGTTTATCATGATGTTGCTTATTGTTCCAGTTGTGAGGATTTTTGTTTTATTTATATTTAAGTGTAATCCATATTGAAGGCTGTGGTCTTTGATCTTCATCAGTAAGTGCTTCAAGTCCTCTTCACTTTCAGCAAGCAAAGTCGTATTATCTGCATAACGCACGTTGTTAATGAGTCTGCCTCCAATCCTGATGTCCCATTCTTCTTCGTATAGTCCAGCCTCTTGGATTATTTGCTCAGCATACAGATGGAAGGAATACACAGAGTTGCTATACCAAAATTGGTCAATGTTCAACAATTTCAGGAGGTAGTATATGATCAGGAACCCATGGTACTGAAGTAAGCAGTCCAGTGTTCACTGAAGGCATTGGAAAAAACAAGGCTCCAGGAATTGACAGAATACCAATTGAGACGTTTCAACAAATGAATGCAGCACTGGAAGTGCTCACTCCTCTATGCCAAGAAATTTGGAAGACAGCTACCTGGCCAACTGATTGGAAGAGATCCATATTTATGCCTATTATCAAGAAAGTTGCTCCAACCAAATGCAGAAATTATCAAACAATATCATTAATATCACACACAAGTAAAATTTTGCTGAAGATCATTCAAAAGTGGCTGCAACAGTATATCCACAGGGAACTGCCAGAAATTCAAGCTGGATTCAGAAGAGGACGTGGAATGAGGGATATCATTGCTGATGTCAGATGGATCCTGGCTGAAAGCAGAGAATACCAGAAAGATGTTTACCTGTGTTTTATTGATTATGCAAAGGCATTCGACTATGTGGATCATAACAAATTATGGATAACGTGGTGAAGAATGGGAATTCCAGAACACTTAATTGTGCTCATGAGAAACCTGTACATAGATCAAGAGGCAGTTGTTCGAACAGAACAAGGGGATACTGCATGGTTTAAAGTCAGGAAAGATGTGTGTCAGGGTTGTATCCTTTCACCATACCTATTCAATCTGTGTGCTGAGCAAATAATCTGAGAAACTGGACTATATGAAGAAGAATGGGGCATCAGGATTGGAAGAAGACTTCTTAACAGCCTGCATTATGCAAATGATGCAACCAACTTGTAATAGTTGTAAGAGGGACCAAATGAGAAGGGAAGGGCTGCAACCAATTATCATTACTGTGGGTGGCCTTGGATATAAAATTTGAGGCAGGCCGTACCACGGAAGCACAGATGGGGGAAGTTAGATGCCATGCCACATGAATATTACCAAGGAAGCAAGGAACAGAATCTAAAAAGACACAAGGACTTTCCCTCTGAGCTGACAGAGAAAGAAAACCTTCACTTAGAGCTAGTGTCCTGAATTTGGACTCCTAGCCTCCTAAACTGTGAGAAGATATGGTTCTATTCATTAAAGCCACCCACTTGTGGTATTTCTGTTATAGCAGCACTGAGAAACTAAGACAGTTGCCTTTGCTCCTTTGTCAAAGATCAGTTGATTATATTTGTGTGGATCTATTTCTGTTTTGTTCCATTGATCTATTTGTTTGTTTTTTCACCAATTGCCACACTTTCTTGATTACTGTAGCTTTATAGTGAATCTAAGAAACCCTGGTAGTATGAATGGTTACACTGCTAACTGAAAGGTTGGCTGTTGGAACCCAACCATTGGGAGAAAGACCTGGTAATCTGTTTCTGTATAGATTACAGGCAAGAAACCTTATGGTGCATTTCAACTCTGTCATATGGTAATTATGAATGATGAGTCAAAATCAACTCTATGGCACCTAACAACAACAACTAGGTGAGTCTTGAAGTTGGGTAGTGTCAGTCCCCTGACTTTGTTCTTCAGTAGTGTATTGGCTGTTCTGGGTCTCTTACCGTTCTATATAAACTTCAGAATCAGTTTGCCAATATCCACAAAGTAATTTACTGAGATTTTTAGTAGGATTGTGTTGAATGTATAAATCAGAGTTCAGAAGAACTGACATCTTAACAATATTGAGTCTTTCTGTACATGAACATGGAATAGCCCTCCATTTATTTAGATCTTCTTTGATTACTTTCATCAGAGGTTTCTATTTTTTCTCTTTTGGATGCTGTACAAATTTTGTTAGATTTGTTGTTGTTGTGTGCCTTCAAGTAGATTCAAACTCATAGCTACCCTGTATGACAAAGTAAAACTACCCCTTAGTGTTTCCTAGGCTTTAATCGTTATGTGAGCAGATCAGTAGGTCTTTTCTCTCATGAAGCCTCTGATAGGTTCAGACCACTTACCTTTTGATTAGAAGCTGAGAGTTTAACTGTTGTGACACCAGGGCTCCTTTCTTAGACTTACATATTCCATTTTTTTGTTAGCTAATGTAAACGGTGTTTCGTTTTGAATTTCAAATTCTAATTGTTTATTGCTGGTATACAGAAAAGTAATTAACATTTTTTTTTTTTTTTAGCAATTGACTTTTATATATCAACCTTATGTTCTGTAACTTGCTATAATTACTTATTCTAGGAGAATTTCTTAGATTCTTTGGAATTTTCTGCATAGCAATCATGTCATCTGCTAACAAGGACAGTTTTATTTCTTTCTTCTCAATCTCTGTATCTTCCATTTTATTTTTATTATTACATTAGCTAGGGCTACCAGTAAGGAGCTTTGTTGGCACAATGGTTAAGTGCTAGGCTGCTCACTGAAAGGTTGGAGGTTCGAACTCACCCAGTGGCTCTTTGGGAGAAACACCTGGTGATCTGCTTTTGTAAAGATTACAGTCAAGAAAACCCTACGGGGTAGTTCTGCTCTGCTACATGGGGTTGCTATGAGTTGGAGTGAACTCTATGGCACCTAACAACAGCAACAGGACTTCCAGTAGGATGTTGAATAGGAGTGGTGAGAAGGAATATCTTTGTCTTATTCTTGATATTACAAGGAAAGCTTCCAGTTTCTACCATTAACTATGAAGTTAGCTGTAGGATTTTTTTTTAGATGTTCTTTATCAAGTTGAGGCTGTTCCCCTCTATTCTTAGTTTGCTGAGAATTTTTATACAAAAAAGGGTGTTGGATTTTGTGAAATCCTTTCTCTGCATCTATTTATACAATTATACATTTTCTTCTCTAATTTGTTGTTGTGATAAATTGCATTACTTTATTTGCTCATGTTGAGACAGCATTATATGCCTGGAATAAATCCTACTTGGTCATGGTCTGTAATTCTTTTTATATATTGTTGAATTCTATTTCCTATTAGTTTGTTGAGGATTTTTTGCATGTGTGTTCATGAGAGATATTGATCTGTAGTTTTTCTTCTTGTAATATCTTTGTCGTTAGGGTATTAGGGCAATGTTGACCTCACAGAATGAGTTAAAAGAGTTCCCTTTGCTGCTATTTTCTGGAACCGATTTTAGAAAAACAGTATTATTACTTCTTTAAAGGTTTTGTAGAATTCACCAGTGAAATAATTTTGGCCTGGTGTTTTCTGTTTCAGAAAGTCATTAATTATTGATTTGATTACTTTAGTAGATAAAGGACTATTCAGATTATCTGTTTCTCCTTGTGTGAGTTTGGTAGACTGTATCTTTCAAAAAATTGACCCATTTAATCTAAGTTCTCAAATTTGTATGGTTAGAGTTCATATTTCTTTATTATCCTTTTCATATCCATTGGATCAGTAGTGATGGCCCCTCTCTCATTTCTGATATTAGTAATTTGTGTCTTCTTCATTTTTTTTTTCTTGGCTATTCTGGCTAGAGAGTTATTGATTTCATTGATCTTTTTAAAGAACCAGGTTTAGTTTTGTTGATTTTCTCTATTGTTTTCCATTTCATGAATTCTGCCTTAATTGTTATTGTTTCTTTTCTTCTGCTTACGTATCCCCAACCTATATTTGTGAAGCTCTGTATTCTCTTTAGATGAAATAGGATATCTTGGGAGTCTGGAGTGGGAAGCAATGTCCTTCCCCCAGCTAGGACTGTGCTCTGGTGAAGTCTGTTTCGTGGAGTGTAGACATTTGGTACGAAAATATACTGGATTTGTTTCAAAATGGTTATTTTTCTCTCTTCCTGTCAGGGCCACAAGGGAATATTTATGGGTTTTTCACCCTTAGAACCTAGTGGGATTCCTGGGTATAAAGTCCATGACAGTGTGGGGACCCGTGAAACTGCAAGGCCCAAGACTGTCTCACTCTCAAGCTAGCCCACAGTAAGGCTCCAGCTATTCATGAAAATTACTATATAGCTATCACTATCAGATTATAGCTCTAACAGCTTCTCATCCAGGTAAACGTTTATCAGTTGCTCTGTCTCTCTGTGGACCTCTGTCTCTCCAGATTTCAGTGTGGAGGTTTGCTTTGCAACCTCAGTTTCTGAAGGGTCTACAAAACGTCATCGATTTTCAGTTTCTATAGCTTTTCTTTTTGTAAGGATATGAGTGATGTTCCTAAGCTCCTTACAGAGCTGAAATTAGAAATTTTCTGTAAATTAATTTTCCACAAATATTTACCCAGAGAAACCTAGTTTGTGCTGGTAACTGTAAAGCACTAATGATTCCAAGGTAAACAAACAAGTATAAATTGAACAGATCTGGACCTTGATATGGAAAATATCATCAAATAAGTAATTGTGCAAATGTCTAATTAATTTTATTAATAATGCAATAAATACAACAAAATATACAGATTACAAGTATGACAGAAGAGAAGCGCTGTTATGAGAATGAATAATACAGTGGCCTCCACAACCAATATGCCATAGTATCAAGAAATTTCATTATTTAACCTCTTCACCTATCACAAATTTACTAGAGACCTGCATGTATCTGTAGCATTAAGGGCAGCAGTCACTTAGATGAGACAGGACAGAGCAGACTGCCTTCATTTGCTCAAGGCATTTTTTTCTATATGAATATTGGGCTCATTTTAATATTTGCAGTAGGAAATAATGATATATTATGAGAAGAATGAGAAATGTTCTCTTAAGCCATTTGATTTACTACAAAGAGTATGGTATCAGTTTAAGTCCTTTAAAGGAAGCAAGTGAGTATATTTGGTTGAAGAGCTGCTAATAAAGACCAAGAGGAATATGCATTTTTCTGGTTGAGCATCAACTTTCCTTGGGGACAAAGCAGTTTTAAGTAAACAATTTTTTTGTCAGTAGCTTTGTAAAAGCCTGTTATGCATGGGAAATGCAAATGGCATTATTTGAAAATGTTAAACATTTCCTATGACAGCTGAGTACAAAGCCATTTTCCACAACTCCATCTACCAATATCAACATAAGTAAATTTTTAAATAGATGGCAAGTTTTTCTGGTAGGTGGAGATACAGTGTGTTCTATAATTGTCAGAAAAGATTTGATCGAGGATGCAGGATATGTGTTGGGTCTAACTTAAAGTGTGCCCTGGATCACCAGAGTAGACGGATATTTCCCAGGGCAAGAATCAATCTGAGTAGAGGTTCAGATGAGATACGCAATTTTGGAGACCAGTAGGCTAGGACCTGGGAGGGCCTGAATGGTCCGCGTCATGGAGCAGGGATTAGTTCCAAACTTAATTTTGTTTCCTAGACTGGAAACTAGTCTTAACAGACACATGTGGGGATTAACAATCATTCTGACACAGAAGATGAGTCTAATCCAATACATTACAGAAAACAATGACCTGGCTAGTCAGTGGCATTTACATGGGGTAGTATATGTTCATATGTTCAAGTCAAACATGACATTCTAATGAGTAAAGTTTCATAATCCTGGACACACAGAATCTCAGTTTCATCTTTAGTCTTACCAAGTCATCCTTAAAATCTTCTTGTTTTGTATTTGGGAGAGTGGTTCTTAAAAATTATGTATCAAGACAAGTGGTTGACTAAAATCATGCATTTCAGTGGGAGGAATATAAAAAAGGAAGCAGGTTTTCATAACACCCTCTGGGAAAGTTATTCATAAACTATTTGTATAAGATTTATTGTTTCCTAGTCCTCATGAGAGAATTTTCTTGGTTTGGTAGATTATGTGAAGAAAGAGGGCCTTGGATTTTTATTCCCTCCAAAGTGAACAGACATTTTTTTAGCCATGGGTGTTTACCACAAAATCACAAAAATGCTTACAGAAATACAACTTATAAAATTGAAAAATAACACAAATACCCAGGCCAGACTTTCAAATTGATTCCTTTTCTGTCTTTTGATACTAAGTCTCTGAACAAGGAATGAAACAGAAAGCCCCGCTGTGAGTGGGAAGAGAAGATCAATCAGCCAACAGAAAATGATGCCTGAGTGCTTCATGAAAGAGAAAAGATTAAAACTCTAGTTTTCTAATGAGAGACAAGGAGTCAAGATTGCTGCATCACCCACTGCTCAGTGTTGTTTGGGGGCTGATAACGAGGCAGAGAAAGGCTAACGTGAAGCCTTTTTCCATGTGGCTCACAGAGCAAAGCATGACTAAACAGCACAGTAAATTGGCAACAGAACTGCACCGCTTGGAACTTGTTTTCTTTTGTTAGTTTTCTTTAAATCTGAATTGTCAGCTTATTAAACCTTTACCCATATGAAGCTACTCACTAAAGATGCTGGAATCAGGATGGAAGAGTGGGCTCATGTTGCTTATTCTTAACTATAATTTGCCTACTTTTACTAGAAACCAAAAAAAAACTCATTGCTGTTGAGTCGATTCCAACTGGTATAAAATATCCTACATACTCTGCTAGCAGTTTGGAGGTAAGCGGAAATCAATTACTGGATTTCTGTGGATACACCTGTCTCTCTAGATTTTGAGGAGACTCTTTGTCCTACTACATCAGACCTCTGATGGGTTCCAGAAAAGTGGCTGACTTTTAATTTTTCCAGTTTTTTTCTTATTATAGGGATATGACTGATGATTTTTAAGCTCTTCATATGTCATAGCTGAAAACAGAATTAATATGTACCTTTTTCTTTTTCTTAATTTTTTTGTTGGAAAATACACAGCAAAACATACACTAATTCAACCCTTTCTATATGTACAATTCATTGACACTGTTTACATTCTTCGAGTTGTGCATCCATTCTTACCCTCCTTTTCTGAGTTATTCCTCCCTCATTAACATAAATTTACTGTCCCCTAAGGTTTTTGTCTAATTTTTTGACTTCCTGTTGTTACTGTAATCTCACACAGGTAGTTTTTAAATGAGTATAAAATAAAGGCTTTTTTTTTTTTTTTTTTACTGGTTAAGCTAGACTGTTGTTTGCTTTTAAGAAGACTTCAGGGGATGTTTTCGCTTTAAGGTTTAAAAATTATCTCAGGGCAATAGTTTCAGGGGTTCATCTAGCCTTTATGACTCCAGAAATTCTGGAGTCCGTGAGAATTTGAAATTCTGTTTTGCATTTCCCCTCTTCTAATCAGGATTCTTCTATAGAATCTTTGATCAAAATGTTCAGTAATGGTAGCTGCGCATCATCCAGTTCTTCTGGTCTCATGGCAAAGGAGGCAGTTGTTCATGGAGGCAATTAGTCACACCTTCCATATCCTCCTGCTGTTTCTTATTCTCCTGTTGCAGCAGGAAAATAGAGACCAACTGTCATGACTTGGATGGCTGCTTGCAAACTTTTAATACCCCAAGCACTACACAATGATCCAGGAGGTAGAACAGAAGCACTTAACACATTTATTAGTCCAATTAATTGGAATGTCCTATGAAACCATGACCCTAAACGTTCAAAACAAGGAACCAAATCCCATAAGATTTTTGGTTGTATAAGCAGTCTCCACTGTTACTCTTTTTTTTTGTTGGTGTTATTGTAAACATATCTATCACAACTATACCAACTAGAGATAAATGACACTTATAGAACACTCCAGCCAAAAACAGCAAAATATAATTTTTCTTCAAATGCACATGGATCATTCACCAAGATAGACCATATTCTGGGACACAAAACACACCTCAACAAAATTAAAATAATAGAAATAACAAAATGTATATTCTCAGATCATAAAATAATTTGGCCTGATTTTTTTTAAGTAGGAAAATTCCTGAATACATGGAAATTAAACAAATCCCAAATAAATCAAACAATGATTAAAGAGGAAATGTTGGGGAAACTAAAATATATTTTTAACTGAACAAAAACTGAAAATTGAAGATATGAAAATTTGTGTTGTCGTTGTTGGGTGCCATCAAGTCGGTTGCAACTCATAGCCACCCTATGTACAACAGAATGAAACACTGCCTGGTCCTGCATCATTCCTCACAATCATTGTTATGCTTGAGTCCATTGTTTCAGCCACTGTGTCAATCCATCTCTTTGAGTGTCTTCTCTTTTTTGCTGATTCTCTAATTTACCAAGCATGATGTCCTTCTCCAGGGACTGATCCCTCCTGATAACATGTCCAAAGTATCTGGGATTTAGTCTCGACATCCTTGCTTCTAAAGAGTATTCTCGCTGTACTTCTTCCAAGACAGATTTGTTTGTTCTCTGGCGTCCATGGTATATTCAATCTTCTTTGTAACACCATAATTCAAAGGCATCAATTCTTGTTCTGTTTTCCTTGTTCATCGTCCAGCTTTCATATGCATGTGAGGCAATTGAAAACACCATGGCTTGGTTCAGGAGCACCCTAGTCCTCAAGATGACATCTTTGCTTTTTAGTACTTTAAAGAGGTCTTTTGCAGCGGATTTGCCAAAACTATGTGTCATTTGATTTCTTGACTGCTGCTTCCATGGCTCTTGATTGTGGATTCAAGTAAAATGAAATCCTTGACAACTTCAGTCTTTTCTCGGTTTTTCATAATGTTGCTTATCGGTCCAGTTGTGAGGATTTTTGTTTTCTTTATGTTGAGGTGTAATCCATACTGAAGGCTGTAGTCTTTGATCTTCGTCAGTAAGTGCTTCAAGTCCTCTTCACTTTTAGCAAGCAAGATTGTGTCATCTGCATAACTCAGGTTGTTAACGAATCTTCCTCCAATCCTGATGCCCCATTCTTCACATAGTTCAGTTTCTCAGATTATTTGCTCAGCATATAGATTGAATAAATTGGTAAAAGGAAACAACCCTGAGGCACACCTTTCCTGACTTTAAACCAGGCAGCATCCCCAGCTTCTTGTTCTATGTGCAGGTTTCTAACGAGCATAATTGTTTTGAGATTCTGATTCTTCTAAATGTAATCCATAATTTATTATCCACACAGTCGAATTCCTTTGCATAGTCAATAAAACACAGTCAATGTACTGCTGCAGCTGCTTTTGAATGATCTTCAGCATAATTTTTCTTGCTTGTGATAGTAATGATATTGTTTGATAATTTCCACATTCGGTGGGATCACCTTTCTTTGGAATAGGTATAAATATGGATCTCTTCCAGTAGGTTGGCCAGGTAACTCTCTTCCAAATTTCTTGGCATAAATGAGTGAACACTTCCAGGTCTGCATCCTTTCGTTGAAGCATCTCAACTGGTATTCCGTCACTTCCTGCAGCCATGATTTTCCTGATGCGTTCGGTGCAGCTTGGACCTCTTCCTTTAGTACCAATGGGTTCCTGATCATATGCTACCTCCTGAAAAGGTTGAACGTTGGCAAATTCTTTTTGGTATAGTGACTCTGTATTTCTTCCATCTTCTTTTGATGCTTTCTGTGTCATTTATTATTTTGCCCATAGAATCCTTCAACATTGCAACTCGAGGCTTGAATTTTTTCTTCAGTTCTTTCAGCCTGAGAAATGCCAAGCATGTTCTTCATTTTTAGTTTTCTATCTCCAGGTTTTTGCACATGTAGTTATAATACTTCACTTTGTCTTCTCAAGCCACCCTTTGAAATCTTCAGTTCAGCTCCTTTACTTCATCATTTCTTCCTTTCCTTTAGCTACTCAAGGTTCAAGAGCAAGTTGCAGAGTCTCTTCTAACATTCATTTTGGTCTTTTCTTTCTTTCCTGTTTTTTTTAATGACCTTTTGCTTTCTTCATGTATGATGTCCTTGATGTCATTCCACAACTCTTCTGGTCTTTGGTCATTAGTGTTCAATGTGTCAAATCTATTCTGGAGATGGTCTGTAAATTCAGGTGGGATATACTCAAGGTGATACTTTGGCTATCATGGACTTATTCTATTTTTCTTCAACTTCAACTTGGACTTGCATATTAGCAATTGATGGTCTGTTCTACAGTTGGTCCCTGTGTTGTTCTAACTGATGATATTGAGCTTTTCCTTGGTTTCTTTCCACAGATGTAGTCAAATTTGATTCCTGTGTATTCCATCTGGCAAGGTCCACTTGGATAGTCACCATTTATGTTGTTGAAAAAAGGTATTTGCAATGAGGAAGTCGTTGGTCTTGCAAAATTCTTTCATGCGAACTCCAGCATTCTATCACCAAGGCCATATTTTCCAACTATTGATCCTTCTTCTTTGTTTCCAACTTTTGCATTCCATTCATCAGTAATTATCAATGCATCCTGATTGCATGTTGGATCAATTTCAGACTGCAGAAGTTGGTAAAAATATTCAGTTTCTTTATTTTTGACCGTAGTGATTGGTGTGTAAATTTGAATAATAGTCATATTAACTAGTGTTCCTTGTAGGCGTATGGATATTATCTTATCACTGATAGCGTTGTACTTCAGGATAGATCTTGAAATGTTCTTTTTGACAATGAATGCAACGTCATTCCTCTTTAAGTTGTCATTCCCAGCATAGTAGACCATATTATTGTCCAAGTCAAAATGGCCAATACCAGTCCATTTCAGCTTGCTAATGCCTAGGATATCGATGTTTATGCATTCCGTTTAATTTTTCACAAGTTCCAATTTTCCTAGATTCATACTTTGTACATTTCATGTTCCGATTATTAATGGATGTTTGCAGCTGTTTCTTCCCATTTTGAGTCATACCACGTCAGCAAAAGATGGTCCCAAAAGCTTGATTCCATCCATGTCATTCAGGTTGTCTACTTTGAGGAAGCAACTCTTCCCCAGTAGTCTTTTGAGTGCCTTCCAACCTGAGGGGCTCATTTTCAGCACTATATCAGACTGTGTTCCACTGCTATTCATAAGGTTTTCACGGGTTAATTCTTTTCAGAAGTAGACCACCAGGTCCTTCTACCTAGTCTGTCTTAGTCTGGAAACTCAGCTGAAACCTGTCTACCATGGGTGACCCTGCTGATATTTCAATACTAGTGGTATAGCTTGCAGCATCACAGCTACACACAAGCCCCTATAGTAAGACAGACTGACAGATGTGTAAATTTGTGATATATATGTGAAAGAATACATAGAGAGAAATTAATGCTTTAAATTTTACATTAGAAAAGAAGGATCTTAACTAATAACCTAAGCTTCCAATTTAAGAAATTAGAATACGAAGAGCAAACTAAAACCAAAGCAAGCAGAAGGAAGAAAATAACAAATAAGTGTAGAAGTCACTGAAGTTGAAAAGAAGAAAGGAAAAAAAAAATAAACGAAACCAAAATTCAGTTCTTTGAAAATGTCAATAAAATTGTCTGAAATTACCAGAGAGAAAAAGAGGAAAAACACAGATTATCAATATCTGGAACAAAAGAGAAGATGTCACTGGAGACTATAAAGATAATAAAGGACAATAAGAGAATACATTTAACACTTTATGCTCATAAATCTGATAATTCCTTGAAAAATCCAAACTTACTCAAGATGAAACAAATAAACTGAAGAATAATATTTTTAATTTTCAAGAATTGAAATTACATTTAAAAATCTTTCAAATAAGAAAACACCATATCCTCGTGGTTTCACAGTGAATTCTACCATATATTTAAGGAAGAATCAATGGCAATCCTCCACAATCTCCTCCAGAAAAAAGAAGCAGAAGGAGCACATCTCAATTCATTTTATAAGGCCAACATTTCCACATCATCAAAACAGACAAAGACATTACAAGAAAATAAAACTACAGATTGTTATAGCTTATGAACATAGACACAAAGAACTCCAAAATAATATTAGCTGATAAAATTCAGCAATACATAAAATGGGTTTTATGGCAGAAATGTGTATCAGGTTCAACATTCAAAAAATAATCATTGTATTTTCAGGCTGAATAAGAAAAGCCACATGATCATACTTCATTAGATTCAGGAAAACAAACTAACCAACAAACATTTGACAAAATTCAATATATATTTATGTTTTTTTTTTAAAAAAAAAAAACAGTAAACTATAAGCGGAAGAGAATACTGTTAATCTGATAAAGAATGTTCATAAAAATATTCAGCTAATAATACACTTATGTTGGATGACTGAATGCTTTCCTCCTAAGTTTGTAAATAAGGCAAGAATATCCTCTCTCTCTCAACTTTTATTTAATATCACCCTGGGATTTCCAGGCACTGCTATAAGGAAAATAAAAAATAAAAAGGCTAATAATCAGAGAAAAAAAAGTAAAATCATTTCTACTTGCAGATTTCATGCTTCTATCTATTGAAAACTCCAAAGAACATACAAAATTTCCTAGAACTGCAGGATATTTCGCCCACATACAACTTTTAACAGTATTCCTAAATATTAGTTAAAAAAATGGAATTCAAATTTTAAAAAACATTTAAAATAGCACCAAAAAAACTGAAGTACTTAGATATAAATCTAATAAAATATACACAGGATCTGTGTGCTGTGAAAACACTGATACGCTGCATTCCTGGATTGAAATAGTCAATATTGTTCAGTTGTGTGATATTGTTAAGATGTCAATTTCTCCATTTGGTCTATAGATTTCATACAATCCCAAAAGGCTTTCTTTATAGATATCAGTAAGCTAATTTTAAAATTTATGTGGACTAAACCAAAAAAAAAAAAAAAAAACTTGTTGCCGTCAAGTTGATTTTGACTCATAGCGACCCTACAGATATATCGCATAGCAAGATAAATATAGTACCCTTAAAAAATGGAAAAGAAAAATAAAGTGAAGAGAACTCAAAAGTAAACAATAATATTTCTTACCTATGAAGAGCTCTGAGTGACTTGGGTGAAAATAAAACTCTTTTTTTTAAGAGTTTGGCTGTTAACTTGCTAACAGAAAGGTTGGCAGTCTGAAGTTGGAATCCACCAGCCACTCCTTGGAAATCCTATGGGACAGTTCTACTCTGTCCTATAAGGTCCCTATGAGTCGAGTCAGAATCAACTTAATGGCAACAGGTTTGGTTTTTTGGTTTTGGTAT
>NW_004443968.1:18408479-18437449 GCF_000243295.1 Trichechus manatus latirostris
ACACACATAATATCATACCAATAATCATGAAGATGGTATAGGACTGGGCAACATTTTATTCTGTTATATATAAGGTAACCACAAATTGGAGCTGACTGAAGGAATACTAACAACAACATGTATAGGTCCACATACAAGCATAGACTGTACATATATAAAAACAGGAAAACACAATGGAATGAATCTACCTCAAAGGAAAAAGAAACTATAATTTGGGAAGGATAACTTCAACTGTATCTGGATCTTTTTATTGTAAATACATGAAGTGAATATGGCAAAATCAGAGTATTGTTAATGTCTATTGAGTTCAAGAATGTAACATAAATTATTTTTATGTTAGGTATATTTTATAATTTTAATATTTAATGAGAAAAGAACAAGAAAATAGAAGTATGAGGTGGGAAAAAAAAAAGAGAGAGAGAGAGAGCAAGTGTAGAATTTTTAAAATAAATTTTGCTGTAAAGTGGTCCAGATCAATGGAGCCATTTCTGAACAAAAATTTAGCAATAACAGGGGAAGACAATAAATAAAATAAACCAAAATAATGGGCTAATGGATATATCTAGAATTTTGGCATACTTCAGACTTAAATTTGTGGACTTTAGCAAGTACTCATTAGGTATTTAGAAACATTTTTAATGAAAGCTTAACAGTTCAGTCAACACCAAGAAAATATTATGTCAAGAGCCTAATGACAATGTTTCCAGAGGACATTCTGAAAACTAATAAATTAATAACTCTCCTGTTTTCTTAATTTAAATCATTTATTCATAGAAAAGTAATGTAAGCAAAAGCCCATTTAAATAACTAATTAGTTAATGGTGTTAACATAATTATATTTACTCTCAAATTCTTTCACAATTGCCTGCTTATGCGGAATAGAAATCCTAAAATACTGCAGGCCATTCAGGATGTGAATGTGGGTTTCATTCACTGCTGAATGAATCAAACGTTAGCCCGTTTTGTATTAGCTTATGTGATATATACTAATAATGAGCTACTTGACTCCAAATATCCATGTTTTTAATAATATCTGTTAATAAAGATTTATTCAGCAAATTAATGCTGCATTTTATGTCCCTTACACATAAACATAGACCATAGTAGTTTTCAATTTTATAACAATTTAATAATCCAGGTATCTCTTATTAATGTGTTCTGGATTCACACTGCTAAGCAAGAAGAATCAATTGCCAAGAAAATATAGCAGCACTAGAATATTTATAAACTAAGATCTGAAAGGCAATAATGCAATATTTCAAAATTTCCATACTTTGGAAGAAAGTTGGAAGAATATTTGTTGAAGGTCAAATTAGCCATGGAAAAATAAAACTTTATACTTTTTTAATCCTGTGATTTTATAGACCAATCAAACATGATTAAATGACGCTAGAAAATAAACATCATCTATAAAATTTTTGTCTTTTCAGTAAGCTATAACCAGAGATTCCAGGAAAAACCCTAAACTCAACTGAAGCAATTGCATAAATTTAGTTAATAAGGAGCCCTGGTGGAGTTATGGTTAAGAGCTTGGATGCTAACTGAAGGGTTGGCAGTTCAAACCCACTAGCCTCTCCATGGGGGAAATGACCTGGTGATCTGCTTCTGTAAAGATTACAGCCTAGGAAACTCTATGGAGCGGTTCTACTCTGTCATATACGGTAACTATAAGTTGGAATTGTTGCGACAGCACACAACAACAACAAGAGTTGACATAATATCCTGTAAAACAGCGTTTTTCATAGTTTTACAGAAGGAAAAGAGAAATGTATATTTGATAGAAATTTTTTTAAATTACGTTGTAATTCTCTCTTATAAACTAAGTAAATAGATAATTATAATACCATTGTTTATAATATGCTTTACAGTTTACAAAAGATATTTAAATGCTTCTTTCAACAAATGCAAGTGAAACTGGTTTAGAACAGAAGAATGATCGCATTTATCTAGGCCACCTTCAACATTTAAATCAACTGATTTCTTAAGCCTGTACTAACTCATTACTTCTTGAACAAGCATATGCTCAAAAAATCAAATAATGAAATAAAACTGTGGAAAGACAAGGGATTTTTGTGGCTTCTGTAAAATGAAAAAAGTGAAGTATCTGCCAGTTCCCAGATTCTGTGATATTTTGAATAACCTAACCATCTGAAGTCTACTTACATTCAGACTATTTAAATGATGAATGAGAAAGTTAGTAACTGCATCCTTTAAAAAGGTACTTTTAGGCCACTGACAAATATTCTGACAGAGATATAAACTCATTCTAAGCCAATGTAATATATGGATAAGGAAGCAATTCCTTCAAAATATGCATCAGAAGTAGGATTTTATTTTCAAAGGAAATGGAATGCCATCTTCTCAGTAACAATGTCAATTTATAAGTAAATATATTGTCTGTTTTTTGACAGAAAGATCAATGCCAATTTTTCAGACTGATATTAGTTTACTGAATAGTAGTTACAATCTACATTATACACTAATCATCCTTATATAATCTTGTAAGTGTATTTGTATTTTCCACTGTGGAAGTCTCAGATGGATGCTTTGAGATCTCCTCAAAGGATTAGAGGACAGACATTGAAATATCATTACCTAAGTAAAACTAATTCTTGGTTTTTCTATTACTACATCACTCACTCACTCACTCACTCACATACACGCACACACACACACAAATGATACATTGTCATCAACTTTCGTGTCTACGCTTCTGATAGTCAGACTTAGCCCAAAGATTATCTTATTTTACAATGTCAAAATTCACTTTGGGGACTAGTGACTAGTCCAAAAGTGGGCAGATCAAAGTTACAGACAGTCATTCACTGCATATCCCCAAGAATTAAAAGGGGATGCAGCAGACCTTTGTTCATGCATATCCTAAAAATATGCCGTATGTATTGAGATTTTAAACTGCTGAGATTATTATACATTAATTATTTCTAAAAGTAAGTAAATGTAAAGTTTCTGTTGACAGAGGAAACAGTTTCAAATATGAATCCTAAAATAAAAGTCATACAGGAGATACGTTAAATTGTTGACATGGATTTGTGATCAAGCTAGTTCTCACAAGGAAAACTCTATGTGGCTGGATTTTGCTGAAGATAATTCAAAAAAGGTTGCAGCAGTAAATAGACAAGGAACTGCCAGAATTTCAAGCCAGTTTCAAAGCGGAAATGGGACAAGGGAAATCACTGTTTATGTCAGATGGATCTTGGCTGCAAGCAGAGGATACAAGAAAGAGGTTTACCTGTATTTTATTGACTACACAAAGGAATTCGACTGTGTGGATCATAACAAATTATGGAAAACATTGCAAAAAATGAGAATTCCAGAACAGTTAATTGTGCTCATGAGGAACCTGTACATTGGTCAAGAGGTAGTCAATCGAACAGAACGCTGGATACTGTGTGGTATAAAATCAGAAAAGGTATTCATCAGAGTCATGTATTTCCACCATATTTATTCAATCTGTATGCTGAGCAAATAATCTGATAAACTGGACTATATTAAGAAGAACACGGCATCAGGATTGGAGGAAGGCTCATTAACAACCTGTGATATGCAGATGACACAATCTAGCTTGCTGAAAGTGAAGAGAACTTGAAGCACCTACTGAGAAAGATTAAAGACTACAGTCTTCAGTATGGGTTATACCATAACATAAAGAAAACAAAAATCCTCACAACTGGGCCAGTAAGAAACATCATGGTAAACGGAGAAAAGATTGAAGTTGTCAAGGATTTCATTTTACCTGATCCACAATCAATGCCAATGGAAGCAGCAGTCAAGAAATCAGGTATTTCATTGGGCAAATCTGCTGCAAAAGACTTCTTTGAAGTGTTAAAAAGGTAAAGATGTCACTTTGAGGATTAAGTTGCATCTGACCCAAGCCATGTGTTATGGACTGAATTGTATCCCCTAAAAATGTATGCCAACTTGTCTAGGCGATGACTTTCAGTATTATGTGGTTGTCCACCATTTTGTGCTTTGATGAGGTTATCCTATGTGTTGTAAATGCTAAACTCTATGATGTTAATGAGACAGGATTAGAGGCAGTAATGTTAACAAGGCAGAACTCAATCTACAGTATTAGGTTGTATCTTGAGTTAATTTATTTTGTGATATAAAAGAAAGAATCGAGCAGAGAGAAGAGGGACCGCATACCGCCAAGAAAGAAGAGACGGGAGTGGAATGTATTCTTTGAATCCAGGTCCCTACACTGAGAAGCTCCTAGACCAGGGGACAGTTGATGACAAGCATGTTCCCCCAGAGCCAACAGAGACAGAAAGCTTTCTCCTGGAGCTGGTGCACTGAATTTGGACTTCTAGCCTCCCAAACTGTAAGAGAATAAACTTTTCTCTGTTAAAGCCATCCACCTGTGCTATTTCTGTTATAGCAGCACTAGATAACTAAGACACTATGGTATTTTCAGTCACTGCTTATGGATTAGAAAGCTGGATAATGAATAAGGACAACAGAACAAGAATTGATGCCTTTGAATTGTGGTGTTGGCGAAGAATATTAAATATATCATGGACTGCCAAAAGAAAGAACAAATCTATCTTGGAAGAAGTACAGCCAGAATGCTCCTTAGAAGCAACGATGATGAGACTTTGTCTCATGTACTTTGGGCATGTTATCAGGAGACCCCCATCCCTGGAGAAGGACATCATGCTTGGTAAAGTAGAGAGTCAAAGAAAAAGAGGAAGACCCTCAAGGAAATAGATTGAGTGGCTGCAACTATAGGCAGCAATTGTGAGAACGGCAAAGAACTGGGCTGCCTTCCATTCTGTCGTACATAGGGTTGCTATGAGTCAAAACTGACTCATGGGCACCTAACAACAATACTGTGTGCCTAGGTCAATAACAGCAGTGATTTATTTATTTATCTGTGTTTCTTCTGCTGAGGAAGAGTAGACAAGCACATAGAACACACATACAAGAAAATATGCCAAAATATTAACTATGATCTCATCCTGAGGAGTGGAGATGGGAGAGAAAAAAAAAAAAACTATTTTTATTTTATATATATATATTGTTTGTATTCTTTAAATGACGAGAATGTGTTACTTTTTTTGATTACTTTCTTTATTAATTGTACACAAATATTTTTTGAAAACATGCTATGTGCCATACATTGTTCTTGACACCGAAGAATGCAGTGAACAAAACAAGTAAATACACCTACTTGTGGAACTTACATCCTCATACAGTAATCACACAATAAAAATAAGTTTATACACTTAAAAGGTATAAATTTAAAAACACAGTCTGCTAAAATACTTTGCATTCATGACAAAGAGTAAATAATTGATTTTCTATCTATATTTGTTTTTTCGATTTTGCTTAATCGTTTAGTTTGATTTTTACAAAAATCCATGTATTTAATTATTAGAAAACTAATCATGCCATATTTTATTTTGTTAATTTCTTCTACTAGAATGCAATGATTCTTCATTCAGTAAAAATTGCTAATCCTCATTTAGTTTGCTAAATTATGGAATGCAAATTATTTCATGATAAATGAAACCAAATTACAACCTGAGATGAAAAAACAACCATGCTAATTACTATATATAAATCTTTGTTAACCAGTTTTTCTACTATAAAATTTATAATCTCACTTATTTAAGCAAAACTTCATTTTTCTTTAAATTGTACACATTTATGAATATGATTTATTTTAAGTTATTTTCAGTAGCAAGGCAGGGTGAGGGATTTTAAGGCAGGTTTATGACATATATCATAAGGCTGAAGAATATTTAATATACAGAAAAATAAAGAGATTTAGAATCATTCAACAATCTGAAAACTGAGGTCTTCTTTTTCTCTGCACACAGACATTTCCAGAGTCTGTAATCCTCTGAGATTTCCAAAACCACATTAGGAGCTATTTTACTCCTCAAGTCAGGAAATGTAAGTGAGATGCAACAGCTGGATGTCTGCTGTTGAAACATAGAACATATACACATTAGATGTCCTCAGTTTTCTACTGTGCTGTCTTTTATAAAACTTTTGCTCTGGGGAGACTGTGAATCCATTGTCTGTATAAAATGATGCATATTTTCCCAACTTCACATCAGTCTATTAACTGAGAATTCACACTCATTCCTTATCATCCTGTCTAAATCCTAACCATCCTTCTGGGCTCTGCTAGAGTCATTTTCTTCAGAAAGCCATCCTGTATCACATCAGATCTCACAGCTCTCTCACTCCTCTGACTGACAAGCCCTCCATGCCCCTCAGTGCTTCCCAACAGGGAAAACACAGCCTGGCTTCATAAAAGGTACAACACCTGGACTTCACCCATAAGCTTCTGGCCAAGTAGATCTGGAGGGATAGAGACACCTAATTTTAAAAAACATTTCAGGAGATTCAGATGGAGAACCCTAAACCTCTCTCTGGATACTTCCTCATGCACTCTCAGGTCTTGTGATGTCTCCAGGTGGCATTTTCATGATTTTAAAATTCTGTGCTACATACATTTTCATGTATGTAACTTTCTCTGTATCTAGATTCCAATGTTGTGAAGAACTACACCTTATATTTTCTAATATATTGCTGAATACTTATTAATTCAGCATTCAACACATTTTTGAATGGATGAATAAATAAATTAATTCCCTTTCAAAGTTCATAAAATCTCTAAATAGAGGAGATTTTTAAAAAGTAATTTTGTCTGTATACCAAGTTCAGGGAAAAAAAATCATTGCCCTCTAAATTATGAAAACTGTATATACATTTTTAATTTTCAGAGAAAGAAATATGTTGAGGTCAGTGAGTTATCAACTGTGCACTAAGATCTAAATTGTCCTTTTTTCTTCTTAAACATATTTATCATTTTTGTCACCTTTTGTGATATTACTTTCCACAGGATATATCATCTTAGTAATGTCCTTTATCTTAAAAGAATTGGCTTATTGATATGGAAGCATATTCATCAAATACCAGTCATCTTATTCCTTTGCAGGCTATATTTACACATCATTAAACATGAAATACTTACAAGTGGCCATAATGTGTTCTAGAAATTAAAGTTCTAACAACAAACATTAAATCATTTTAGTAGAAAAATGTTGGGATCAGGCTGAAATGATAAATTCCTTCTTAAAAGAGAACAGAAAAGTATTACTTTCTCAAAGTCTACTGAAGTTCTAGCAACAGTGCATACTGTGTTAAGACAAAAGGGATATTTTTTTTGCTTTGTTTTTTATTTTTATTTTTTATTGTACTTTAGATGAAGGTTTACAGAATAAATGGTTTCTCATTAAACAGTCAGTACACATATTGTTTTATGACATTGGTTAACAACCCCACAACATGTCAACACTCTCCCTTCTCGACCTTGGAGAACCTTTTTTTTTTTTTTTGGTGAAAATATACATAGCCAAATTTAGACCATTTCAAAAGTTTCCACATGTACAATTCAGTGACATAGATTACATGCTTCCAGTTGTGCTGCTATTCTCACTATCCTTTTCCAAATTATTCCATCACCGTTATCTTCAACTCATTGCCCCCTAAGCTTCCCATAAAAACTTTTGAGTTGCTGTTGTCAATTTGATCTCACATAGATAATTGTTTCTCTTTTTTTTCTACCTTAGATAAAGGTTTACAGAACAAATAGTTTCTCATGAAACAGTTAGTACACATATTGCCCTATGACAATGGTTAACAACCTCACGACATGTCAACCCTGTCCCTTCTCAACCTTGGGTTCCTTATCACCAGCTTTCTTGTCCCCTCCTGCCTTCTAGTCCTTGTCTCTGGACTGCTGTGCCTCATTAGTCCCATTTTGCTTTATGGGGCTGTCCAATCCCTGGCTGAACAGTGAACCTCGGGAGTGACTTCACCACTGAGCTGAAAGGGTGTCCAGGGGCCATACTCTTGTAGTTTCTCCAGTCTGTCAGGCCAGTAAATCTGGTGTTCTTTTGTGAGTTAGAATTTTGTTCTACCTCCTTCTACATCTCTGTCTAGGACCCTCTGTTGGGATCCCAGTCAGAGCAGTCAGTGGTGGTAGCTGGGCACCATCTAGCTGTACTGGACTCAGTCTGGTGGAGGCCGTGGTAGCTGTTGTCCATTAGTCCTTTGGACTAATCTTTTCCTGGTATCCTGTTCTCTTCATATAAGGCATCTTTTAATTAGACCCATTTCCAGAGAAAAGAAATTAAATGACTTCCTACCAAGGGGGATGATTCCACATATGGAGGTCACCCCTTCGTACTGATGGAGTAGTACATATTAGGAACTTCCCCCACTTTTTTGTCACAAGGATAGTGTTTTTGTCAGTGTTTACCAAGGAAAACGGTGACTATTTCCATCATTTAAAAGTAAGGGAACAGACTGCAAAGAATGGATTATATAGGTGATAAGTCAAGAAAACAAAATAAAGAATAGAGGTAGCAAGGAGATTAGCAAAACCAAGAAACCAAGACCATCTTTAGAAAGGGAGAAGGATTTGCTGTTATCAGAGCCCAGGAGCTAGATCATGTGATGGAATTGGAACTAGAGTGAGCCTGTCCAGAGGGAGGCGCCATAGATGGACACCAACAACCAATCAGTTGTCATTGGATCTATTCTGACTCATGGCAACTCTGTGTGTGTCAGAGTAGAACTGTGCTCCATAGGGTTTTCATGGCTGTGAACTTTTGGAAGCAGATCTCCAGGCCTTTCTTCTGAGACAGATAATGGTGGGTTGGAACCTACAACCTTTTAGTAGTAGCCTAGCACCATTCTAAGCAGAAAGGAAAGAGAAGAATATCTTGGCTCTTGCTCTCCTGGCCTTACAAGCTCCTTCTAGTGATTTTCATTAGCCAAACCAGCCAGAAGCATGTGACACAAGAGTCCGGGAAATGTGATCTCCACGTTTCAGCATCCCTGTGTTACAGAAAAGGTCCCTGGCTGGTTCAAGCATTTTGTGAGCAGCCACTAGCCTAAAGATGGTTCAAATCCACTCAGAATCTCTGCAGAAGAAAGGCCTGGTGATCTACTTCTGAAAAGATTACAGTCAAGAAGACACTATGGAACATTTCTACTCTGTAATACGCGAGGTAGCCATGAGTCAGAATTAACTTGACACAACAAGAGAAGGGCGGGCGGGCAGGGGGGACGTGATACAAAGCAGAGCAGGGAAGTGAAAGGAATATATCTGTGGCTAATAGGCTGTCCAGTGCAAATGGTCAGTTCTTCTCAAGTTTTGAAGTTGAGTATAAAGTGGTACAGAGACACTGGTGGAAATAGCCGGATGGCAATTTTGTTCCTACAGTTCTCCTGACTAGGTAGTAGGCTCCATTCTAAACAGCAAGCCTCCACCTTGGATATTGCTCACTTGTCAGTTATTATGCAAAGTCTTGGCTTATTTATACAGGTGTAATAGTGCCAAGTGGAGAGCATTTATTGCACCAGTCTCTGTACTAAGCTCTTTATATAAACATTTTCACTTTGAATAAACATAAGCGGAAGGTATTATCATTCACCTGTTAATAGGTGAGAATGAAGGTCAGGCAGCTAAAAAGTGGCAGATCCAGGATTCAACTTTTGTTTTGTTTTGTTTTTTAGTTTCCAGTACCAACTGACATATTCTACAAGCACAAAGATAATATATATTACTTTTCATAACTTCCAGAATGCTTAGAGTCTTGTGTATAGTAGGAATTACTCTTCATTTTTATTAATAAATTTAAATTTAAAAAAAACCCAAACCTGTTGCCATCAAGTTGATACATTAATCAATTTAGACTACAGGAAATGTATCCTAAAATTTCTTTAACCAACTAGTTTTAATATTACTTTTTAGCCATCAATTAAAATCAGCAAAAACTTGATATATACAACATAAAGAAGCAGGCCCTTCCTGTTCAATTCCCTTAATGTTTCCTTTGAGTCTTATAGCTTCTAAGAGCATAGTGTGAAAAATAACTAATCTAATTACATATCTTATTTGATTCAAGGGGGAACTAAGGCCTATAGGTTCTAAGAGAAGTGTTAAGGGTCACCTGGATTAATATTGGTAGAAATAGTTTAGGGGGGCAGGGCCAAGATGGCAGAGTAGTCAGACGCTTCTGGTGGACCCTCTTACAACAAGGAACCAAAACAACAAGTGATTCGATTCTATATGGCAATCTGGGAGCCCTGAACATCACAGGCAGAGCTGAGGAACCGGACTGCGTGGCACGGGGAGGGAGAGATAGTTCTGAAGTAGCGAGGAGTCCCCAGACCTAAACCAGGGAGAACCTGAACCCTTCAGGCCTGAGCAGCTCTTGGGTGAGTGGTGAGGCAGGAAAACAGCAGTGCTCAGGAGGCATGTTTTCCACACCAGGAGAGACCCAGCACCAGAGAGCATACACAGCCACCCAGAACCAGTGAGAAGCAGCCCTCATCGGCAAAAGATAAGTACTTGCGTACGACTTACCGCGCAGATCAAAAACACCCCCCTTAGGGAAAAATCTCTCCCCCATTTGTCTCCCCGTTCCCTGCTCTGCCCTGGGTCTTGGATCAGCTTCAGCAATTGTGAGTCCCCAGGGCCGGAAGTAGGATACATCACACAACTGGAGCCATTCTCCCTGCCTTGGAGAGTGGACAAATTAACAAGCAGGGGAAAAATTAAACTGCCAGCAGCCCAAAGCCAGGAAACCAGGGTAGGCACAGCTCCTTTGCCCAGGCACAAGCATAAGGGATCCACAGACTATGAGAGCCTTTCCCTCTGCATAGACTTGTGTAGGCCCATCTCAACAGCGTAGGCCCTCATTACCGCAGTACAACAAGGTATATACCAGAATTCTAACTTCAAATGTTTCAGCTGTGAAGTGGCAGGTTCTTGACATTTGACACTGTTCTGCCCATTAAGCAGGGTCTTCACCTATCCACATCAGGGGCCTGAGGACTGGTGGCTCCACCCACGCCACCTAGCCACCTATGATAGGAACCATGAATAAGAGGTTCCCCCCAGTCCTTACAGCCAACATCATTAGGTGCTCATAATCTGGCTGCAAAATACACCCACCTACGTGTTCTAGGGAACAGGAACACACCTTCCTCCTGGACACTCAGGGGCTGCCCTCAGCCCCTTGCCTTGCTCAGAGTGTATCCCCCTGCTACAGCCAGATGCCTATGCCTACACCAATCACCTATGCCTGTCTAGGACTGTAAGTGAGAGCCTATATCGCACACTTGGTGGCTATCTACCTGGGCATCTGAGCTGAATCCATACAGGAGGAGTGGGCAGATTCCTGAGCTCACATACCTAGTAACAGACCTAACCACCTGGTGACAGGACATTAGAGCTTCAAAGGTGCTAATAATCAAACTAGCTCATATGAGTAGCCTATTTAGGCATATCAAAATAAAACAAGAAGCTAGGACACCGTAAGCAAACATAAAATAAATAAATATGATAACTTATTGATGGCTCAGAGACAATAGTCAATATCAAACCACATAAACATGCAATCCATGATGGCTTCAGCAAGCTCCTAAAATAAAAAATCTGGAAGTTTTCCAGAGGACGAAAATTTCTTGGAATTAGCAGAGGCAGAATATGAAAGATTAATATACAGAACTCTTAAAGAAATTAGGAAGGAAACTAAGCAAAAAGCAGAACATGCAATAGAGGAAATTGAAAAGATTAGAGAAGAGCATAAAGACAAATTTAACAGGCTGCGAGAATCCATAGAGAGACAGCAATCACAAATCCAGAAGATTAACAATAAAATTTCAGAATTAGACAACTCAATACAAAGTCATAGGAGCAGAATTGAGGCAATGGAAGTCAGAATTAGTGAGATTAAAGATAAAGCAGTAGATGCCAGCCTATTCGAGGAAAAAATCAGAAAAAAGGATTAAAAAGAAGAAGAAACCCTAAGAATTATGTGGGACTCTATCAAGAGGAATAACTTACAAGTGATTGGAGTACCAAAATGGTGGAGGGTAGGGGGAAAGAACAGAAAATACAGAGAGAATTGTTGAAAATTTGTTGGCAGAAAGATTTCCTGATATCATGAAAGATGACACGATACATATCCAAGATGCTCATTGAACCCCACATTAAGTAGGGGGTCACTAAGACATATTATAATCAAACTTGCCAAAACCAAAGATAAAGAGAGAATTTTAAGAGCAGCTAGGAAAAAATGAAAAGTCATCTATAAAGGAGAGTCAATAAGAATAAGCTCGGACTACTCAGCAGAAACCATGCAGGCAAGAAGGCAATGGGATGACATATATAAAGCCTTGAAGGAAAACAACTGCCAGCCAAGAATTACATATCCAGCAAAACTGTCTCTCAAATATGATGGTGAAACTAAGGAATTTTCAGATAAACAGAAGTTTAGGGAATTTGCAAAAACCAAATCAAAATTACAAGAAATACTAAAGGGAGTCCTCCATTAGAAAATCAGTAACATCAGATAACAACCCAAGACTAGAACACAGGACAGAGCAACCAGATATCAACCCAGATAGGGAAGTCACAAAAGTAAATCAAAGCTAAAACAGTGAAAATAGAGAAACAGATGTCAGTAAGTAAAAAATGACAACATTAAAACAAAAAAGAGGGACTTAAAAAATGTAGACATAGATTTTGAATATGGAGAGGAATTCAACGTGACATAAAGAAATAAAAGACTGGCATAAACTTAGAAAAATAGGGGTAAATATTAAGGTAACCACAAAGGAAACTAAAAATCCCACAAGTCAAAACAAAAAACCAGAAAAATATAAAGACTCAGCAACCACAATGAAAAAGATGAAAAGCAAATACATAAAGAAAAAAGACTCAGCACAGAAAATTAAGTGGAACAAAGAAATTGCGACCAACACACAAAAAAAGACATCAAAATGATAGCACTGAACTCATACCTAGCAATAATTATGCTGAATGTAAATGGACTAAATGCACCAATAAGGAGACAGAGAGGGACAGATTGGATTAAAAAACATGATCCATCTATATGCTGCCTACAAGAGACACACCTTAGACTTAAAGACACAAACAAACTAAAACTCAAAGGATGGAAAAAAATATGTCAAGCAAACAACACTCAAAAAAGAGCAGGAGTGGCAATATTAATCTCTGACAAAATAGACTTTAAAATAAAATCCACCACAAGGGATAAGGAAGGACACCATATAATGATTAAAAGGTCAGTACAACAGGAGGACGTAACTGTAATAAATATTTATGCGCCCAATGACAGGGCTCCAAAATATATAAAACAAACTCTAACAGCACTGAAAAGAGAAATAGACAGCTCCATAATAGTAGTAGGAGACTTCAACGCACCACTTTCAGTGAAGGACAGACCATCTAGAAGGAAGCTCAACAAAGACACAGAAGAGCTAAATGCTACAATCAACCAACTTGATCTCATAGACATATACTGAACACTCCACCCAACAGCAGCCAACTATACTTTCTTTTCCAAAGCTCATGGAACATTCTCCAGAATAGACCACATATTAGGCCATAAAGCAAGTCTTAACAAAATCTCAAGCATCAAATATTACAAAGCATCTTTTCTGATCACAAAGCCATAAAAGTAGAAATCAACAACAGAAAAAGCAAGGGAAAAAAAAAATCAAGCACAGGGAAACTGAACAATACTTTGCTCAAAAAATACGGGGTTATAGAAGAAATTAAGGATCGAATAAAAAAATTCATACAATCAAAAGAGAATGAAAACACATCCTACCAGAACCTTTGGGACACAGCAAAAGCAGTGCTCAGAGGTCAGTTTATAGCAACAAATGCATACATCCAAAAAGAAGAAAAGGCCATAATCAAAACATTAACCCTACAACTGGAAAAAGTAGAAAGAGAGCAGCAAAAGAAGCCCTCAGGCGTCAGAAAAAAGGAAATAATAAGAATTAGAGCAGAATTAAATGAAATAGAAAATAGAAAAAAAAACTGAAAGAGTTGACAAGACCAAAAGCTGGTTCTTTGAAAAGATCAGCAAAATTGATAAACCACTGGCTGAACTGACAAAAGAAAAACAAGAGAGGAAGCAGCTAACCCATATAAGAAATGAGATGGGTATCATCACAATAGACCCAACTGAAATTAAAAGAATCATAACAGAATACTATGAAAAATTATACTCTAACAAATTTGAAAACCTAGAGGACGTGGACAAATTTCTAGAAACTCACTATCTACCTAAACTAACACAAACAGAGGTAGAACAACTAAACCCATAACAAAGGAAGAGACTGTAAAGGTAACTTAAAAACTCCCGACAGAAAAATAAAAGTCCTTGCCCAGATGGCTTCACTGGAGAATTCTACCAAACTTTCAGAGAAGAGTTAACACCACTTCTAGTAAAGGTATTTCAGAGCATAGAAAAGGATGGAATACTCCCAAACTCATTCTATGAAGCCAGCATAACCCTGATACCAAAACCAAGTAAAGGCACCACAAAAAAAGAAAATTACAGACCAATATACCCACATGAACATTGATGCAAAAACCGTCAACAAAATTCTAGCCAGTAGAGTTCAGCAATATATATATAAAAAAAAAAATTCACCAAGATGAAGTGGGATTTATACCAGGTATGCAGGGTTGCTTCAACATTAGAAAACAATGTAATCCATCACATAAATAAAACAAAATACAAGAACCACATGATTTTATCAATCAATGCAGAAAAGGCATTTGACAAAGTCCAACACCCATTCATGATAAAAACTCTCCACAAAATGGGAATAGAAGGGAAATTTCTCAGTATAATTAAGGGCATTTATACAAAGCCAACAGTCAACATCATCCTAAATGGAGAGACTTTGAAAGCATTCCCCTTGAGAACAGGTACCTGACAATGATAACCTTTATCACCACTCCTATTCAAATTGTGATGGAGGTCCTAGCCAGAGCAATTAGGCTAGAAAAAGAAATAAAAGGAATCCAAATTGGTAGGGAAGAAGTCAAAGTATCTCTATTTGCAGATGATATGATCTTATACACAGAAAACCCCAAAGAATCCACAAGAAAACTACTGGAACTAAAAGAAGATTTCAGCAAAGTTTCAGAATACAAGATAAACATACAAAAATCAGTTGGATTCCTTTATACCAACAAAGAAAACCTCAAAGTGGAAATCACCAAATCAATACCATTTACAATAGCCCCCAAGAAGATAAAATACTTAGAAATAAATCTAACCAGAAATGTAAAAGACCGATACAATGAAAACTACAAGATACTACTGCAAGAAACCAAAAGAGACCTACATAAATGGAAAAACATGCATTGCTCATGGTTAGGAAGACTCAACATTGTGAAAATGTCAATTCTACCTAAAGCAATCTACAGTTACCATGCAATCCCGATCCAAATTCCAAAGACATTTTTTAATGAGATGGAGAAAAATATCACCTACTTCATATGGAAAGGGAAGAGACCCCGAATAAGTAAAGCATTACTCAAGAAGAAGAACAGAGTGGGAGGCCTCACACTACCTGATTTTAGAACCTGTTATACCACCACGGTAGTCAAAACAGTGCGGTACTGGTACAACAACAGATACATAGACCAATGGAACAGAATTGAGAATCCAGTCATAAATTCATCCACCTATGAGCAGATGATATTTTACAAAGTCCCAAAGTCTGTTAATTGGGGAAAAGACAGTCTCTTTAACAAATGGTACTGGCATAACTGGATATCCATCTGCAAAAAACTGAAACTAGACCCATACCTCATACCATGCACAAAAACTAACTCAAAATTGGTCAAAGACCTAAATATGAAATCAAAAACAATAAAGATCATGGAAAAAAAATAGGGACAATGCTAGGAGCCCTAGTACATGGCATAAACACAATATTAACCATAAGTAACAATGCACAAGCACCAGAAGAGAGACTAGATAACTGGGAGCTCCTAAAAGCAAACACTTATGCTCATCAAAAGACTTCACCAAAAGACTCAAAAGACAACCTACAGAGTGGGAAAAAAATTTTGGCTATGACAAATCCAATCAATATCTAATCTCTAAAATCTACAAGATACTACAAAACCTCAATAACAAAAAGACAAATAAGCAAATTAAAAAAATGGGCAAAGGATATGAACAGGCACTTCGCCAAAGAAGATATCCAGACACATGAAGAAATGCACGATCATTAGCCATTAGAGAAATGCAGATCAAAACTACAATGAGATATCTTCTCACCCCAACCAGGCTAGCATTAATCCAAAAAACATAAAGTAATAAATGTTGGAGAAGTTGTGGAGAGACTGGCACACTTATACACTGCTGGTGGGAATGCAAAATGGTACAACCACTTCGGAAATCAATTTGACGCTTCCGTAAAAGGCTAGAAATAGAGGTACCATCCAATCCAGCTATCTTGCTCCATGGACTATATCCTAGAGAAATAAGAGCCATCGCACAAATAGACATATGCACACGCATGTTCCTTGCAGTGCTGTTCACAATAGCAAAAAGATGGAAACAACCTAGGTGCCATCATCGGGGGAATGGATAGACAAATTATGGTATATCCACACAATGGAATACTACGTGATGATAAAGAACAATGATGAAGCCGTGAAACATCTTACAACATGGAGTGAGCTGGAGGACATTATGCTGAGTGAATTTAGTTAGTCACAGAAGAACAAATATTGTATAAGACCACTATTATAAGAACTCAAGAAAAGATTTAAACACAGAAGAAAACATTCTTTGATGGTTACAAGGGTGGGGAGGGAGGGTGAGGGTTATTTACTAACTAGATAGTAGATAAGAACTACCTTAGGTGAAGGGAAGGACAGCACACACTACAGGGGAAGTCAACACAACTGGACTAAACCAAAGCTAAGAAGTTTCCTGAATACAATCAAACAATTTAAGGGACAGAGTAGCAGGGGTAGGGGTTTGGGGACCATGCTTTCAGGGGACATCTATGTCAATTGGCATAACAAAGCTTATTAAGAAAATGTTCTGCATCCTACTTTGGTGAGTGGCGTCTGGGGTCTTAAAAGCTTGCAAGCAGCCCTCTAGGATGCATCAATTTGTCCCAACCACCTGGAGTAAAGGAGAATGAAGAACACCAAAGACACAAGGAAAGTATTAGCTCAAGAGACTGAAAGGGCCACATAAACCAGAGACTTCATCAGCTTGAGACCAGAAGAACTAGATGGTGCCCGGCTACCACCAATGACTGCCCTGACAGGGAACACAACAGAGAGTCCTGATGGAGCTGGAGATAGGTGGGGTGCAGAACTTAAATTCTATTAAGAAAACCAGACTTAATGGTCTGACTGAGACTGGAGGAACCCCAGAAAGCATGGCCCCTGGAATCTCTATCAGCCCAGAACTAAAACAATTTCCAAGGCCAACTCTTCAGACAGGGATTGGACTGGACTGTGGGACATAAAGTGATACTCGTGAGTAGTGTGCCTCTTAGCTCAAGTAGATACAAGAGACTAAATTGGTGGCTTCTCTCCAGAGGTGATATGGGAAGGCAGAGAGGATTAGGAGCTGGTTGAATGGACATAGGAATCAGGGGTGCAAAGGAGGAGTGTGCTGTCACAGTATGGGGAGAGTAATTAGAGTCATACAACAATGTATGTATAGATTTTTGTATGGGAAAAAGAAATGGTATAATTTAAACGTTCTTTTAGCCCAGGATGTGTCTTGTTGATGTTTCATTAATTTCCATAGCATACTGTAACACAATGAACTGAGTAAGATTTTAATAACATTTATCAGATTGCATGATTATGAAAAAATAAGGGGGAATTTTTAAATACTGAAAGAAGAAATTAAAATCAAATAACCACATTTATTGTTTTTGGTGATTTTCTTTATCTATTTAGCTATCCAGTTAACACACAAATTTTATCATTAAAAAAAAAAAAACAACTGTTGCCCTTGAGTCAATTTCGACCCATAGCGACCCTAGAGGGCAGAGTAGAACTGCTCCATAGGGTTTCCAAGGATCAGCTGGTGGATTTTTGGTTAACAGCCCTATCACTTAACCACTGAATTAATAGGAAGCCAGTTGTGGTAAACTAAATAATGGCGTCTCTAAGAGGTCCATATCTTCAATGGCATCACCAGGGGGGCGCAGGGGGTGCATATTGCACCAGGTGACACTGTCAGAGGAGGTCACACCAATGAATGTCTGTTAAATTTCTGTGCAGTGTTTCAACAGACATTTATTACTTTCTATGAAAAATATCCTCGTAGTTAGTTATAACAACAATTTTTTTTGTAAGCCCAGGTTACATGTGTTAATATACCTACAAGGCTAAAACTCTACGCTGATTTACTTTTTGAACTTTTTAATGTTTTCTTGTCAGAGCTGTCATTATTGCTCAATTACAATGACATTTTAAATCACGTGGTTTTGTCTGCATGAGCTACAAGCACGTGCTGTTGTTTTCATTGCTGCCAGTGTTTTTATAGTCCCTGATTTTGCCAAATTTTCTGGTGTTTTAACTACAGTATTGTGGTAATTAGCTGGGTGGGGGTAGGGGGGTGACACCTTGAGTTACTGCATTGGATGACACCAACCCTAGTGATGCCACTGAACATTTTAATCCTAGGAACCTGTGAATACGTTACCTTTAGTGGTTTATTTATCAGAGAAGAACTGTAGCTGTCAGCTTGCTAATTAAACTCTTGAAGAACTGTGTCTCCTGACATTTTCTGCTGGAATAAAATGAAAAGAAACATTGGGTTGAGAAGGAAATGCTCATCCTGAGGGGCCATAGACCAGAGATATGCCCTTTGGGAGATTTTAAATAAATCTGCCGACTCCTGAGCTACTGGCTCAGTGAAAGCAAAACAAAACAAAATACAGAAACAAAACACATGTGAACAATGACAAAAAATGAACGTTTTCTACTTCTCGCAGAGTTATAAAACTGCTGTAAAGACAGAGAAAATCATCAAAGAGCATGTGAAGAAAATGATGTAATACCTTCTGTGGTAGACTGACACTGCCCCCCTCAAAGCTGTCCATGTCCTCATCTCTGAATATGTTATCTTCAATGTTAAATGGATTTTGCAGATGTCATTAAATTAAGGATTTTGAGATGGAGAGATTATCATGGATTATCCAGGTAGTACAGTGTAATCAGAAGGAATCTTATAAGAGGGAGATAGGAGGGTCAGAGTCAGAAAGAGAAGATATAAAGACAGAAACAGAGATGAGAGAGGAGGGAAGATGGTATGTTCCTGGTTTTGCAGATGAAGGAAGGGGTCAGGAGCCAAGGGATGCACATAGCTTCTAGCAGCTGAAAGAAGTAAGGAAATAGATCCTTCCCTGGAATCTCCAAAAAGAACCATTCTGCCAACACCTTGATTTTAGCCCAGAGAAACCGATTTTGGACTTTTGGCCTCCAGAACTGTAAGATCATAAATTTGTATAATTTTAAGCCACTAAACTTGTGGCAATTTGTCATAGCAGCAATATGAATCTAATACACCAGTGTGATGGTCAAAGGAGCACAGTCAATAGAACAGCCACTATTGAAAGTATATTTTGGTGTATTTTTAAACTTTCTATTTTTAGATTGTAGATTTGCAGATAAATTGCATAAATATACAGAGAGTTCCCATATGCCCTTCGTCTAACTTCTACTAACATTAACTTTTACATAATCAGTACAATTGTCAGTGAAGAAAAACAACACTGATACAATGCTAGTAACTAAAATATACACCTAGCTTGATTTTTTTTTTAATTTTATGAGTGTTACCATTGCCCTCCATTTTCTGATTCAGGATCCATTGCAGGTTATCAGATTGTATTTAATCACCATGTCTCTTTAGTCGCATCTATTCTAACAAATCTTGCTTTGTCTTTCATGACCTCGACATTTTTGAAAAGCACTAATTAGTTATGTTGTAAAATATTCCTCAATTTGAATTTTCCTTATTTACTCTTGATCAGATTGACATCATGTATTTAGAAAGCGTCATGGATTGAATTGTGTCCCTCAAAAATATGTATCAACCTGGTTAGGCCACGATTCCCAGTACTGTGTGTTGTCTTCCATTTTGTGATTGATATAATTTTCCTAAATGTTGTAAATCCTAATCTCTGCCTGTGGTTAATGAGGCAAGATTGGATTATGTTGAAGACAATTAGGGTAAGATATAACACCTCAGGTCACATCCCTGATCCAATGTACAAGGAGTTTCCCTGGAGTGTGGCCTGCACCACCTTTTATCTCACAAGAGATGAAAGGAAAGGGAATCAAGCAGAAAGTTAGGGACCTCATACCACCATGAAAGCAGCACCGGGAGCAGAGTGCATACTTTGAACCAGAGGTTCCTGTGCTGAAAAGCTCCTTGACCAGAGGAAAATTGATGACAAGGACCTTCCTTCAGAGCCAACAGAGAGAAAAAGTCTTCCCCTGGAGCTGATGCCCTAAATTTGGACATGTAGCCTACTAGACTGTGAAAGAATAAACTTCTCTTTGTTAAAGCCATCTGCTTATGGTATTTCTGTTACAGCAGCACTAGCTAAGACAGAAAGAATTCCGCAAAAATAATGTTGTGTCCTTCTCAGTGCATCACGTAAGTGTGTACATGGTGTTGTTGTTGCTGTTAGGTGCCTGAGAGTCAGTTCTGACCTTAGGTATAACAGAAAGAAACTTTGCCCGGTCCTATGCTATCCTTACAATAGTTAGGTATGCTTGAGCTGGTTTTTGCAACCACTATGTCAATCCATCTTGTTGAAGATCTTCCTGTTTTTAGTTGACCTTCTAATTTATAAGCATGATGTCCTTCTACAGGGATTTGTCCCTCCTAATAACGTGTCACTATGAGTCAGAATCGACTCTACAGCAACAGGTTTGTTTGTTTTTTAATAACATGTTTAAAGTGAGGCAAAGTCTCAACATCTTCTCGTCTAAGGAGCATTCTTGCTGTACTTCTTTCAAGGTAGAATTGTTCATTATTCTGGCAGTCCGTGGTATATTCAATATTCCTCACCAACACTGTAATTCAAATATGTCAATTCTTCTTCAGTCTTCCTTTTTCATTGTCCAGCTTTCACATGTATATGAGGTAATAGAAAATACCAAGGCTTGGGTCAGGTGCACCTTAGTCGCCAAAGTGACACCTTTGCTTATTAAGATTTCAAAGACGTCTTTTGCATTATATATATGGTACATGATGTCAATATTTTTACTACTGGTCATGTTAATCTTGATCACTTTGTCAAGGTGGTGTCTGCCACGTTTCTCCACAATAAAATTTCTATTTTTCTACTGGGGAAGCCAGCACAACTTGTACAAGGAAAGGTCGTGGAAACTCCATAGACACATCCAAACTCTCTGAGGGACCAAATTGCAGGGTTGAGGGCTGTGGGGATCATGGTCTAGGGGAACATCTAGCTCAATTGGCATAACATAGTTTTTTAAAGAATATATTCTACATTCAACTTTGATGAGTAGCGTCTGGGGTCTTAAAAGCCTATGAGCAGCCATCTAAGATACTCCACTGGTCTCACCCCTCTGGGAGCAAGGGAGAATGAAGAGAACAGGATACAAGGAAAAGATTAGTCCAAAGGACTAATAGACCACAACTACCATGGCCTCCACCAGACTGAGTCCAGTACAACTAGATAGTGCCCGGCTACCACCACTGACTGCTCTGACAGGGATCACAGTAGTGGGTCCTGGACAGAGCTGAAGAAAAATGTAGAACAAAATTCTAACTCACAAAAAAAGACCAGACTTACTGGCCTGACATAAACTGGAGAAACCTCAAGAGTATGGCCCCCGGACACCCTTGTAGCTCAGTAATGACGTCACTCCTGAGGTTCACCCTGCATCCGAAGATTAGACAGACACGTAAAACAAAACGAGACTAAATGGGCACACCAGCCCAGGGGCAAGGACTAGAAGGCAGGAGGGAATAAGAAAGCTGGTAATAGGGAACCCAAAGTCAAGAAGGGAGAGTGTTGACATGTGGTGGGGCTGTTAACCAATGTCATAAAACAATATGTGTACTAACTGTTTAATGAGAAGGTAGGCTAGGAAATGCTCTCTTTTCCTATCCTTTATTATTCACTTTTCTTATACTTTTCCTCACTACACATACCACCATTTGCCGCATAAAACCTGTTGCTGTCGAGTCGATTCTGGCTCATAGCGACCTTGTAGGACAGAGTAGAACTGCCCCATAGGGTTTCCAAGGACAGTGGGGGATTCAAACTGCAGATCTTTTGGTTAGGGGCCAAGCTTAACCACCATGCCACCATATGCCTCTCATTTAATCTGTCTTCCATTCTTCAGATTCTGTATTACAAAGTCTCAAAACCACTCTGAAAGACAAATTCACCCCAGAATATGGGCGTATGCTGAGTAGGTAGTTCTTGAGTTCTTTGATGTGGAGAAAGACTGTGATCGTTTATACAAAAATATGTTTGTTTGATGTTTATGCACATACACATATGATACGAATTTAGATCACACCACACTCTTAAGCGTTTTCTAGTATCACTGTAATGTTTGTGAATAAAAGATGAATTTGTTTTCTATTAAAATGGGTTTTCTCAATGTGAAAACAATATATAAACAGTTGATAGATTAATATACTTTATTAATTACAATCCTTTATAGCAGGATTAATTAGCTCTTTTTGGAATGTCATAGAAACATATATGCCTATAATAAGTGAGTAAATTATATATACTGATCATAAATATCCAAACCATGTAAAGATAAATGATTAGAAAAAAACTGTCTTCACATATCCTTACTTTCCCAGATTTAATCTTTATTAAGAGACATAGACAGATGATATAATTTATATAGTATCATGTTCTTGTTGTTGTTAGGTGCCATCGAGCTGATTTTCACCTCATAACGACCCCTGCGGCAGAATAGAGTAGAACTGCTCCATGTGGTTTTGTCGGCTGCAATCTTTGTGGGAGTAATCACCAGCAATTTCTTTCTCAGAGCCCCTGGGTGGGTTCAGAATGCCAACCTTTTGGTTAGCAGCCGAGCACTTAATGGTTGCTCTACCAGGGCTCCTTTGTATTATGTGACCCACATATTATTCTTAAAACTGATCATTTCAAATAGGAAAATATTTTGAACATAGGTTCATGTGAATACATATAGGGACAATGCGTTTGCTTTTGAAGTTGCATACTGTTTCATTATGGTGTATGCTGGTTATTTTTCTAGCTCTCAATTGCATCACTGTCCTGTGTTCTCTGTACTATAGGAAAGCTGGAAGCTAACAAAATATGTTACCTGAATGCATTTGAAAATTGGCTTCAAATTAGATTCTGTCAGTGAGAGTCACTGGCAGAATTCTGTACGGGGGACAAAAAGATGAACCATTTCTGTCTTGCCTCTGGAAACAGCTCTACAAATGGAAGGCAAGCTTGGGCTCCCAGATTCCTGTTCAGACAGCATGGCTCCAAAAGCAACAGTAGCAGCTGTACTCCGGCATTCTCATCAGTACAGTCTCTGGGTTTCTGTTTATAGTAGCGGCAGGTGACTGTGGCTGACCATGGGTTGCTGCCATCATGGCAAGTAGTGGCAACTGCTACCATGCAAAGAGGTGATTGTGGTGCTTCCAACAGCAGCATCACCAGCTGCTAATACCCTAGCATTTTTGGCCTCTGGATAATACCATTTTCCATGTTTCTTCTCTAATCATAGACATTGTAGCAGCTTTTTGATTTTACTAATCTCTGGGTAAATTCTCCTTTCTTCTTTGTACCTTCAGTCATTCTGTAACTTTTTTTTAAGGCATGTATTCTCTATGTGGAAATGCTTAAAATGGTTTCTGTTTTTCTGCACAGGCTCTAACTGATATAAATGTTTATGACATTATTTGTTCAAGTAATTCTCTATAATTGCATAAGAACTTTACCTCCAATTTTTTCCGCATAAAAATATTCAAATGAATATATTTATGTATACATACTCATCTGATCATTGCCTTGGAATAAATTCAAGGAAAGGAGTAATTAGACGAAAAACATAACTCATTTTTAAGATATAATGTCATGTATTCTTCCAAAAACTCTGGAAAGTTTCATTATCTTCAATAGTATAGGACACTATACTTGCTAACCCTGAATGCTATAAAAGTACTTGTTTTTTTCTAATCTGTTATATTTCAAATGACTAAAATTCATGGTTTCTTAATCTTCTGTTAGGAAAACAATGTGATACCTTGCAACTTACAATGTAAGGATATACGATTAAAAATGTTTCATAAGGCCAGAGGTTTTTGGGTTTTTTTAAAATAAAATATGAGCTTCAGTAAAGAAGTTTCATTTCGGAATTTAGACTCCCTGACAATAAAGGCAATAAAGTTTATAAATTTCTAAAACAGTTGAGGAATAACAACCTATCACTCTTGTACTAAATAGTTTTCACATTTTTTTAGGTCACAGTGCACTTAAAGTCCCAGTAATTTTTTCATGGCTCCTTTAGACCAAAAGAAACACTGAAAAGTTCCGTTTGTTTAAGTAATTAGATCCAAACAACTTAATGAATACTCATGTCCTACCCACGTAGCATATGCTAGTCACTGCACATCTCAAACTTTAGAATCTTATAAACACCACCAACTTAATTTCCTGTTGCATGTTGATACTAAAACCCAGTTTTGAAAATATGCCATTATCAAAAGTAATCTAAAATTAAAACTAAATCTAAAAATCTAAAACCGTCTTGAGCTAGTAGTCCATGCTGTATCCAACATGGATACATGTTGCTGTATTTTTCCTGTAGCATACCCATCAGTTCACTGAGGTGTTGTAGCGTGCCTTGACCCACTGTTGAGAACATCTAGTTTAGTTGCTTTTTTGTGTGTTTGTTTGTTTTTTCTGTACTATGGAGAAGCTAAAGGTTATTGTCACGTTTGCTGTCATCAAGTGATTTGCTTAGCTTAGAGTGAGGATATTTCCATCACTATGAAAGTTTTCTGAAGACCAGCAACTTCTACCTGGTTTATTTCAGAATCATTCTCAAGATAGGCACATTTGTTAGATCCAGTAGGATTTGTTCCCAATTATACATTTTAATAGCATTATAGCTTAATCTCTCCTTAAGTGCTAATGGTTCCATGATTTTCTGTTTTTTCCTATGAAATGCTTTTTCCATATCTCTATGTCTTGTAGCTTGCTTAAATACCTAAAACTGTCAAAACTCTTTATTCAATTATTGAGTTACTTTGTAATAATCTAACAAACAGATTTACACAATTTCTTAAGGGGATTAATTTGGTGAGGAAAAGGCTGTCATGTAAGCATGTGGTCTACTAATCATCTTTATTTGGTTTGGTGTCTTTTGAAGAAATTTGGGATTCTGTGTTTTAGTCAATATCATGATAAATTTCGAACTTTAGGAAAATCCCTGATCACACATTTAGCAAAGATGCAGAATATCATCTTATTTCCATGGTTTCCATGTTCCTTATATGGCGTCATGTTTATATAAGGTTTGTATTATCAAATTGTATCTAACCAGAGATACTTGGAAGTATTTTGTTTTCGGCCTTACTACTGTTTCATATAAAGGACTTGAGTATATTGCTTAAACTTTCAGGCATAGAATAAGGCATCTGAGTAGTATGTCCTTCATTATGTGTTCATCCCTCCATTACTAGCCCTTAAATACACTTCATAAGTGCTTTCAGAAATGCTTAAAAATCTCCATGAACTAACTACAAAAAGGTATAGTATCTAAAACCTCAGTCAAATGCAGAACATGGAAATAAACACCCAAATAATCTACTTAAAGTTTCAAAAAAAGTGTCAGTAGCATGTGGAATAATAGAAATGTTGCCATAGGAACATTACATTAGGGATTTAACCTTAGCTTCTCCTTTGACCCCAGCATCTGACTCTGTCTTCAGAATAAGCTACCACTATATAACCTACCGCTTTCTTAGCTCTTGGTTGCCTTCAGAAAGCACAAAGGCCAGGAACATTAAAAAAAGAAAAAAGAAGGAGACTATTAAAGTAATGGTGGAAACAGTTTTGCTCTGTCAATTATTTTTCATATGCTTAGTAAACTATAAACTGATTTAAAGCTGAAAACATATTTTATAATACTCTAGTATTTCAAACTGAAAATCAATTGGCTTGGCTCAGAATTCATTTTAAGTCTGTAACATTTTTTGAATAGTTTAGTTATCAATCATTCTGTGCTTTACTATATTTATTTGTTTTCTTACAGATTATGATAGTTTTTCAACAATGGTACATATGATTCCCCTGGGAATTGAAAATAGATTTGTTCAAGTGGTTCATTCCAAGTCTTATTATCTAATTCAGGGCAGAAGATTCAGGAGGTGTATAAAATTTTTAATGGAGAAAATAATAAAGTTTCTTATCTCACACAAAATCATCATCATTATAGGAGTTCAATGCAATATTCTTCAACATCTTAGAAAACAACATACTATCTAGAGGTCACACTGTGTTGTTGTTGTTAGGAGCCGTCTAGTTGGTTCCAACTCATAGCAACCCTATGAACAACAGAACAAAACTCTGCCCAGTCCTGCTCCATCCTCACAATCGTTGTTATGCTTAAGTACATTGTGACAGCCACTGTGTCAGTCTGTATCACTGAGAATCTTCCCCTTTTTTCCTGAGCCTCTACTTTACCAAGCATGATGTCCTTCTCCAAGGACTGGTCCCACCTGATAACATGTCCAAAGTATGTGAGACAAAGTCTCACCATCCTTGCTTCTAATGAGCATTCTGGCTGTACTTATTCCACAACAGATTTGTTCATTCTTTTGGCAGTCTATGGTATACTCAATATTCTTTGCCAACACGATAATTCAAAGACACCAATTCTTCTTCAGGCTTCCTTAGTCATTGTCCAGCTCTCACATGCATATAAAACAATTGAAAACACCACAGCTTGGGTCAGGCACGCTTTAGTCCTTAAAGTGACATCTTTGCATTTCAACACTTTAAAGAATTCTTCTGCAGCTGGTTTGCCCAAAGCGATGCATCTTTTGATTTCTTGACTGCTACTTCCATGAGTGCTGATTGTGGATCCAAGTAAAATGAAATCCTTGACAACTTCAATCTTATCTCCGTTTATCATGACATTGCATATTGGTCCAAATGTGAGGATTTTTGTTTTCTTTATGTTGAGGTGTAATCCATACTAAAGGCTGTGGTCTTTGATCTTCATCAGTAAGTGCTTCAAGTCCTCTTCACTTTCAGCAAGCAAGGTAGTGTCATCTGCATATTGCAGGTTGTTAATGAGTCTTCCTCCAATCCTGATGCCATGTTCATCTTCATATGGTCCAGCTTCTCAGATTATTTGCTCAGCATACAGCCTGAATAAGTATGGTGAGAGGATACAACTCTGACACACATTTCCTAAATTTAAACCATGCAGTATTCCCTTGTTCTGTTCCAACGACCACTTCTTGGTCTAAGTACAGGCTCCTCATGAACACAATTAAGTGTTCTGGCATTCCCATTTTTCACAATATTATCCATAATTTGTTATGATCCACACAACTGAATGCCTTTGCATAGTAAATAAAACACGGATAAACATCTTTGTGGTATTCTCTGCTTTCAGCCACGACCCAACCGACATCAGCAGTGATATCCCTTGTTCCATGTCCTCTTCTGAATCAGGCTTGAATTTTTGGCAATCCCCTGTCAATCTATTGCTGCAACCACTTTTGAATGATGTTTAGCAAGATTTTACTTGAGTGTGATATTAATGATATTGTTCAATAATTCACTAATTTTCACATTCTCTTGGATCACCTTTCTTTGGAATGTGTACAAATATGGATTTCTTCCAGTCAGTTGACCAGGTAGTTGTCTTTCAAATTTCTTGGCATAGACTAGTGAGCACTTCCAGGGTTACATCATTTTGTTGACACATGTCGATTGGTATTCCATCCATTCCTGGAGGCTTGTTTTTCACCAGTACTTTCAGTGTTGCTTGGACCTCTTCTTTCAGTACAATCAGTTCCTGATCATATTCTAAGTCCTGAAATAATTGAACGTCGATCAATTCTTTTTGGTACAGTGACTGTTAATTCCTTCAATTGTCTTTTATGTTTCCGGCATCAATTAATATTCTTCCCATAGAATCCTTCAATATTGAAACTCAAGGCTTTGATTTTTTCTTCAGTTCCTTCAGCTTGAGAATTGCCAAGTGTGTTCTTCCCTTTTGGTTTTCTATTTCCAGGTTTTTGCACATTTCATTATAATAGTTTACTTTGTCTTCTTGAGGGGCCCTTTGAAATCTTCTATTCAGCTCTTTTACTTCATCATTTCATCCTTTCACTTTAGCTACTCTACATTCAAGAGCAAGATTTAGAGTCTCTTCTGACATCCATTTTGGTCTTTTCTTGCTTCCCCGTCTTTTTAATGACCTCTTGCTTTTTTCATGTACACTGTCCTTGATGTCATTCCAAAACTTGTATGGTCTTTGGTCATTAGTGTTTAATGCTTCAGATTTATTCTTGAAATGGTCTCTAGATTCAAGTGGGATATACTCAAGGTCATACTTTGGCTCTCGTGGACTTGTAATTTTCTTCAACTTCAGCTTGAACTTGCATAGGAGCAATTGATGGTCTGATCTACAGTTGGCCCATGGCCTTGTTCTGACTGATGATACTGAATTTTTCCATTGTCTCTTTCCACAGATGTAGTTGATTTCTTTCCTACGTGTTCCATCTGGTGAGGTCCATGTGCATAGTCATTGTTTATGTTGTTGAAAAAAGGTATTTGCAATGATTTAGATTTCTGGTAATTTCTTATAAAAGAAAATACACTAGCTCTTGTGTGACAAAGGTTGGGCACCATACACTCTTGTAAGAAAAATTCAGTTATAACTATAGCAGGGGCGGAGACTTCCAGCAAAATGCCGCTCTAGACAGAAGTACCAGGCTGTCCCTCCACAGCAAAGATCCGAAAAACTAAGCCGAACAGAGAATACAACAATCCTGAAACACTAAAACATCAAATGAAGAGATAAAGAACTCAGC
>NW_004443968.1:18437856-18439428 GCF_000243295.1 Trichechus manatus latirostris
TTTCTTCCTTACCTCTCACCACCTCCACCTCCTCACTCAAATACCTGGCTCCGTGTGCCATCTTTGCTTCTTCCTGAGGGGCTGCGGAGCTCCAGTAATTTGTGATATACACTTTCCCACCCCCTACCCTTCTTCACCCACACTTGGCCTCCTCTGCTTCCCATAGACTCAGTCTCTTGTCTGGGAAGAACCAGCTACTTGGATTCCACCCACCCTCACTAGCTGGCTCTCTGAGTGTCATTTGTTGGCTGCTGGTATTGCTTTTTTCCACTTCTTTTCATTTCTTCCTTACCTCTCACCACCTCCCCCTCCTTTTTCTCAAATACCGGGCACTGTGTGCCATGATTGCTTCTTCCTGAGGGGCTGTGGAGCTTCGTTTGAGTGTGGAGCTGCTTCCTGGAGTGGGCTGCCATGCTGATGGGATCCCGGGGCTTTTGTTTGTTTGTTTTGAATTGTTTGTTTGTTTTATTTTCCTTTGCTTCAGTTGGGAGCCCGTTCTGGCCAGGCGGTGTTGCGTGGCTTGGAACCTATCCCCTTGGCTTGCGCAGACGTGGAAAGGGATCCCTGAGGGCATTTCTTTCTTCGTGGGTATTTTTCTTTTTTTTCCATTTTCTTGGGGGCTTTTCTTGTTTGTTTTTTCATTAAATTTGTTTTGTTTTCTTTTCCCTCTTTCTCCCTTTTTGTCTTTCTTCATTACTCAGTTTCTAGTCTCTCTATACCTTCCTTTTCTTTCTGTTCCCTGAATACCTGGCACTGAATACCTCTTAGCCTTCTAGCCAGGCTGTACTGCAATACCTGAGAACAGCTTCCACAGACCTCATAGCCACACAGGTGGGATCCCGGGGAACTTTGCTGTTCTTTTCTCTTTCTGATTTATATTTATTCATTCTTTTCTTTTCTTTTTTTTTTTCCTTCTTCTTCCCCTTTTTGTTTTTCTCCATTTCATAGTCTTTCATCTCTCCACTCCAACGGTAAGCTCCACTAGCACTTTTTTTTTGTTTGTTGCATGTTTTTGGCCCCTGTTCCTCTCTCCTTTCTCCATATCCATCTTGATCCACACATAACAATCTCGCCCCTACATGCTGCCTACATGCAGCATGTGCTTCACATCACACCACCAAGCAGCACAGGCATGGCCTGCTGGAACCTGCCCTGCACTGATTACTGACCCACACTGGTGGCTGTAGTAAGTACCACTAACAACCCGTCCTAGTAACTCCTCTTAAGCTAGATCTGCCCTGCCGTACCATATCTGAGAGACTGACCCTGCCAACTGGACAAGGAGGTGAAAAGTATCGTGCTCACAGATGAGCAAACAACAAAGAACATAGAGCCTGCCTGCTCAGACATAGCCAAATTTAAAAAAAGGACAAAACAAACAAATCTACCATCAATAAAAGAGAAAAATAACTACTGAATGCCCCGAAGACAGCAGACAATCTCAAAACATTTACAAAAACAGGACAGGATGATTCTGCTAGGCATCCAAAATAAACACCAGATGACTTTCCAGTAGAAGAAAAGGCACTAGAACTACCTGATAGGGAATTCAAATCTCTAATACTCAGAATT
>NW_004443968.1:18445132-18458217 GCF_000243295.1 Trichechus manatus latirostris
AAAAAAAAAAAAAAAAAAAACTATAGCAGGGGTTGTGGATTGTCTACTCCTGAAGTACGCAGGACTACTTTTTTGATGAGTAACTTAGATGAAGGACTCCCCATCAACTTGATTGAAACTACTTATAGCTGCTCCACAGCACTTCCTATCCAAACGTTTTTTCTTCTTACTCTCCTCTCATAGGTGTCAAATCTGTACCAAGGTCTGAAGGCTCTCCCTGTCCACTACTACTTCCTTCTCTTTATCTTCACTAGCATTTCTCCCAATAAATCTTTTGCAAATTTAATTCTCTCTTGATGTCTGTTCCTTAGAGGAGCTAAATGAGCACATTCTTCAGTTAGTTATAAATTCTAATAAAGTAGGAACAGCATATTTTCTTTGTGACCTCAGTATATATGCTCAATGCATCTTTACTTAAATTCTAGGTAATGTTATAAAAGTGAACAGCTTTCATTCATATAAGAAATTTCCCCACGCAATGCAGACAAGAACAAAATATTTATAAAGCTCTCTAGTTAGTTAACTTCTTACGGAATTTCCCATATCTCGGTTTTATCAAATAAAATGTTTTTTTTGACTCTCAAATTGCAGCACTCAAATTATTGATGTAGTTGTCAGAATCACTCTTAAATGGCCACTTTTCAACAATAAAATTAAAATTATAAGATTCCTGATAAAACTCTTATGTCAATACATTTTTAATTTAAATATGAGGTAAATGTGAAATTTTATAATATTAATGATATAATATTTTTTATTCACCAAGTAAAAAAAAACCTCACTCTATATCTTTATGGATATATATTTGTACCACCAAAACTTACTGAGAGTGTGTTTATTATATTTCACAGTAAATAGCATCAGAAGGAAATTTCAGATTTATACCTATTCCTATAGCATTCTGAATTAAGTAAGCTTGAATGAATAACAAAGTTTTTTGTTGTTCGTTTGCTTGTTCTTACCCCATTACCTGTGGCTGAGAAGCCAGAGCTTTTTAGTTTAGCTTTAGGTTTTTGAATGTGGGCGTAAGAAAATTAGGGAGTGTGATGATTAATGAAATGACATTTACAAAGTCCTCTTGGCATGCGTAGTGTATTCTCTCTCTCAATGTTGCAGCGGTAACTTGACTTAGCTTTCTTATAACTCTTATAACAGACCTTCCTCCTACCACTTGTTTTCATCTACACCCATTATCATTACCAATCTCTGGGAATTCATTATAAGGTTCTGTGCAGAATAGTCTCAGCAGTGCCACATGAGTGTTTCCTTGAACTGTGTGAAGAGCAGTAACGGTGCAATTTTCATGGAGATCACAAAAGAGAACTGTGTGCCAGAAACAAGAGAAAACAGTCCAAAGCTACAAGGCATCTGTTTTTTGTCTATTTGAAGCAGGTTTGTGCACCTAATTACAAAGATTTTTCCTTTTTACTCTCCAGTTTCTCAAAAGACCTCATTTAAATTAGCATGAATAAAACAGTGAATGTTTTGTGTACTTGTTTGACCTGCTGTTCTTAGTATATGACAAATAAATAATTCCCACCTTCATGCCTATAGACAAAGGTTTTCAAGAGACTCATCTTTTACTGGAATCCATCTATTGTGAGAATTCTTCAGCCACCTCCCGTTGTATTGCTCTTACAAAGTAAATGTTTCCTAAAATCTAGAACATTAATTTGAATCACAACTATGTCTTTAGTGACAATTTGTGCAGAGGGTGATATTGTAATTTAGGTCCAAAGGGAGCACATTTTAAATGTTCTAAAATTGAAGAATATTTCCTTTTGAATTGAGGTGCTAATTTGTATTTTGGAATACTTGTAAGCTAAAAGAAGTTTCTTGGCAGTGTTTTTAGTCATTTGCTTTTTCTTGTGATAAGACTATAGATGATGTTAGAACTGAAAACATTTTTTGTTGTTGTATAAATTGAAATTGGTAGAGAAGGTAAGATATATAATTTACGAAGTTCTGGTTCCCTTCCAAACCTATCTCATTATTCCCTTTCCTACATGAACCTCTGCAGAAGGAAGAGGGAAGTTAATCTCAATAAGTCACCAACCAATTTTTGCTCTCAGGAAAAATTATGTTTTTCCACTCAGTGAACTAGAAATACTTCCTTCATTTAATGCATGAGGAGAGTCAGGCCAGTGGTGTTACTAGCACAGCCATTCCTTTTTTTTTTTTAAGCGAAGTCTGTGATTTTGTATATTTACTTGTATTCAAATATTCTTGTTGGCCAGAATCTTCACTACGTGTTAGTGTTTCAGCAGTGTGTCTCACAGATATTTTTGAATCAGGAACTTAAATAGAGACTTTTCCAAGAGCAGGACTTTTCTAAGTGCAGGAAAGGTTTATTTTCAATTCTAGCAAGTACGTGTGTTGTACACTACTTTATACTCACATTCTGTTCAGACCAAAGCGCCGTGTGATGTAGAGCAAGTCAGTGGGCTGTGCCCTTTTCAGTCTGACAAGACAAATGGCAATTTGGTTCAAATGGAACTTCTTATTAAGCTGTGGTGGGTTAGATAGTCCAAGGCTAATAGAATTCTCCCAAATGATTAGCTGAGGCATTTGCATTAGCTTATTTGCACTTTTGCCCTTTGTCTAAGGTTAGAGATTAAGGCCCCTCCCTGGGAATTGCATTTTATGACAGTAAGTGATAGGACTTCACAGTCTGATTTTTTTCTGTTTCATATGGCCATGAACTTTTTACCTTGACAAACATACACAGTTTCATTACGTTCCTTTTCAGAAATGATTATTTTCCCTTTCATATTTTGCTTGTTGTGTAAGACTGTCTGAATCTTTTATTAATGTGGATCACCAATGACTTTCTCAAATTATGATTTTACAATGTGTAGGAGGTAGCCTGGAGATTGAGCTGGGGGCATCCTGCGTAGAATCATTGGTTGCTTCTTTCATCAATTCAGTTGTAACAAAGCATTGTTCAGTCTTAAGACAGAACTTTCCATGGACTTGAATGACAGCTACTTAGAGCAACAGTCACAGGCATCAACAAACGATGCAGTCCCACGTAATACCTCAGACTTTTGAAGATAATTGGGAAATATTTTCTATTATGTTGTTTTTCAGCTGTCATTTTTAAACACATAAATATTGCTAACCATAGAACCTCAAAATTTTGTTATTAACCAGAAAGACTTAATGACCCCAAGGAAAAAACAAAACAAAATAATATTGGCTTCACAATCACATAAAACACAGTAGGATGAATGTGGCTTAATGTGTAATAGAATACCAATTATTAAGGTTACTTGTATGATAGGTTCTCTTTGCAGCGTCAAGATTGGAGGAAGACTCATTAATAACCTGCAATATGCAGATGACACAACCTTGCTTGCTGAAAGTGAAGAGGACTTGAGGCACTTACTGAGGAAGATCAAAGATTTCAGCCTTCAGTATGGAGTACAGCTCAACATAAAGAAAACGAAAATCCTTACAACTGGACCAATAATCAGCGTCATGAGAAATGGAGAAAATATTAAATTTGTTACGGCTTTCCATTAGCAGTCATGTATTGCATTGGGCAAATCTGCTGCAAAAGACCTCTTAAAAGTGTTAGTAAGCAAAGATATCACTTTGAGAACTAAGGTGCACCTGATCCAAGCCATGGTATTTTCAATAGCCTCATATACACGTGAAAGCTGGACAATGAATAAGGAAAACTGAAGAAAAATTGATGCCTTTGAATTATGGTGTTGGCCAAAAATATTAATATATCATGGACTGCCAGAAGAACAAACAAATCTGTTTTTTGAAGAAGTACAGCCAGAATGCTTTTTAGAAGCAAGGATGTCAAGACTAAGTATTATATACTTTGGACAGGTTATCGGGGGTATCAGTCCCTGGAGAAGGACATCATGCTTGGTAAATTAGAAGGTCAGCAAAAAAGAGGCAGACCTTCAATGAAATGAACTGATACAGTGGCTGCAACAATGGGCTCAAAGATAGCAATGATTGTGAGGATGGCACAGGACTGGGCAGTGTTTTGTTCTGTTGTATACAGGGTAGCTATGAGTTAGAACCATCTCGAGGGCACCTAACAACAACAACAACAACAGTCCTGCAGCCTCCACCACAATTAAGATATATAACTCAGTCACATCAAAAATTTCCCATGAAGCCCTTTATAGTCAAATCCTTCAAAATATCCAGCCTTTGGAAACTATTGATCTGTTATCTCCCTGAATATTTCCTTTTCCAGTTTATTATACAAATAAAATCAAATGATAAACATAGTCTTTTGCTTACCATAATGCAGTTCAGGTCCATCTATATTGTGATGTTAATTTGTCATATAATCCTTTTTTGTAACTGAACAGTATTTAATTTTATGGATGTACGATATTTATCCATTCTCTAGCTGATGGAAATTTAAGTGATTTTCAGTTCGAGGCAATTATTAATAAAATTGCTATAATCATTAGCATAGAGTTTGTTGCTTTAAGATAAATTTTTTATTTAAGTTTGATAACCTAGTAGTGGAATTACTGAGTCATAATATACATGTATGTTTAATTTATAAGAAAGACACTAATCAAACTCTAAAATTAAGATGTCCAAGATGATTATTTTTGACAGCATTAATTTTAATGTTTTAAGCCTTTTGTGTATTTTGCATCATATTTAAGAAATCTTTTCCTAATAGAAGTTTACTAAGATTTTCCACCTATGTTTTCTTCTAGAAGCTTAATAGTTTTAGCTCCAATATATATGTACATTATCCATTTGGAGTTAATTTTTGTATTTGGTGTGAGGTAAGCGTTAACCTTTATATTTTTTTTTTCTTTGCATATGGCTAGCCACTTGTTTCAACACCATTTATTAAAAATATTTTCCTTTCTCCACTGGCAAGTTTATCAGAAAGAAGAAGAAGTGGAAGAAGTAGGAAGAGTAGGAGAAGGGAAAGAAAGAGGAGAAAGGTACCAATTTCAAGATCTAGGTTTCTACGTTAAGCAAATCAAAGCAATTCTCAGAAGGAAAATAAAGATAAGGGCAGAAATCAATGAAATTGAAAACAGAAAAACAATAAATGAAATCAATGGAAGTAAAAGATGGTTATTTGCAATGATAAATACAAAAACTTCTATCAAGAATGATTAAGAAAAAAGAGAGGAGACAAATTACCAGTATCAGGAAAAAAGAAGGGACATTATTAAAAAGCTTATAGACGTTAAAAACAAAATGACAACAGCAACAATGACAACAAAAAAACAAGAATATTATGAACAAGTTTATGTTAATAAACTTAATAAGGTGAAAAGGACAAATAATGCAATACATATGCATATGTATGGAAAACATATGCATATATATTAAATAAATTAAATTCATAGTTAAAATATTTTGCATTTAAAAAAAAAAAAAAGCCCAGGTGGCTTCCTTGTGAATTCAACTGAACATTTAATGATGAAATAGTACAAATCTTCCAGAAAACAAAGGAGGAACATGCTTCCACTCATTTTATGAGTCCAACATTACCTCAATACCCAAACCAAACAAAGACATAGAAGTGAAGAAAACAACAGACATATATTTCTTATAAATATAGTTATAAATTTTCTTAATAAAATATAGTTAAAGAAACACTAGAAAGTGCTAAACATGGTTTACATTTTAGACAGTTTATGAAAATTTACAGAACAGCAAATCGGTTGTCCAATCATGTTTGGTATTTAACTATAATTTGTCGATTACAGAGATGTAGAACAGATTGTTGGATGCCAAAGGTTAGGATGTGGGGGATGAGGGGGAGAATACCTCTGTCTACCATTGTAAGAATGGACAGGTTTTGTATCTTGACTGTGGTAGTGATCATGCAAGACTACACACACACTCATACACACACACACACAAAGAGTGCATTTAATAATGGTGAAATCTGATTAAGGTCAGTGGATCTTACCAATGTCAGTTTTCTGGTTGTGATATTATACTATAGTTCTAAAGATGTCATCACCAGGGAAAAGTGGATAAATGTATATGAGATCTTTCTGTATTATTTCTTATACAGCATGTGAATCTCTATCTCAAAATGAAAGGCAAAAAAAAAGAAAAGTACCTGTTAACACAGATTTATTTTCTAAAAGTTAATATTTGTCATAAAAATAACTGGAATTTCCCAAATCCTTGAAAGAAATCCAGGAGTTATATGAACAACACATGGGTTTCTCAAAGTTCATAAGGGCAATAGTAGAGCAAAACAATTTTTTTTTTGAATGAAGGTCAATTAAATAAGCAGGCAACTATAGAAGGAGAAATGATGTTACTGATCTACTCAACCATCTCATTTGACAGAACAAGCTTTTTAATCTCAGTAGAACGACACGCAAGGAACAGTATGGGGTGAAGAGGTTAGTAGGAATTAAGATTTTCATAAAGCAGACTAATGACCAGTTAAGTTCTATAAGGGGAGATATTTACTCCACATTCCCATGGAACATTGGTTTGATTATTTGACTCTTCAGTCAATTAGTTCAAACAACCTATTCAGTAAAAGCTATTAAATCAGTTATGCATGTAAATGAAATTCATAAAAATTCATTGCAAACTGAAAAGTAATTAAGTGATTAATTAATTAGGATTTGGCTGCTAACCAAAAGGTTGGCAGTTCAAATCCACGAGCCACTCCTAGGAAACCCTAGGGAGCAGTTCTTCTCTGTCCTATAGGGTTTCTATGAGTTGAAATGCACTGGATGGCAACAGGTTTTAACCATCATTTCAAGCAAAATCTTCTGTCTTCAGAAAATCTATTAAGTACACAGGAAAAATGATAGTTCAATGTATGGCCATGAGAAAAATGTTTTTAAATGTACATAAAACACACCCATGGAAATGCTACAGGAAAGCAGATGCTCAATCATTATAAAATAAATGTCCTACCATTCAGAGATGTTCAAAGATGAAGTGAGCTCCCTTCTGAAGAGAGTAGGTTTTCTTTTTTCTGGACAATATCAATTACTGCCCCCACAGGTCTTCCAGTTTGCCATACTGTGGGGGCTTGCATGTTGCTCTGATGCTGGAAGCTATGCCACCTGTTTTCAAATACCAGCAGGGTCACCTTGGAGACAGGTTTCAGCTGAACTTCCAGACTAATACAGACTAAGAAGAAGGACCAGACAGTCTACTTCTGAAAAGAATTAGCCAATGGAAAACTTATGAATAGCAGTGAAACCTTGTCCGGTATAGTGCCAGAAGATGAGCCCTTCAGGTTGGAAGGCACTCAAAATACAACTGGGGAAGAGCTGCCTCCTCAAAGTAGAGTAGATCTTAATGACAAGGATGGAGTCAAGATTTCGGGACCCTCATCTGTTAATGTGGCACGACTCAAAATGAGAAGAAACACTGCAAACATTCATTAATAATCAGAACCTGGAATGTAGGAAGTAGGAATCTAGGAAAACTGGAAATCATCAAAAATGAAACAGAACGCATAAAGATCGATATCCTAGGCATTAGCGGGCTGAAATGCACTGATACTGACCATTTTGAATCACACAATCATATGGTATATTTTGCCAGGAATGACAGCTTGAAGAGAAATAGCATTGCATTCATTGCCAAAAAAGACCATTTTGAGATTATACCCTAAAGTGCATCACTGTCAGTGATAGGGTAATATCCATATTCCTATAAGGAAGACCAGTTAATATGACTATTATTCAAATTTATGCACCAACCACTAAGGTCAAAGATGAAGAAATTGAAGATTTTTACCAACTTCTGCTGTCTGAAATTGATTGAACACACAATCAGGAGCCATTGATAATTACTGTTGACTGGAATGTGAAAGTTGGAAACAAAGAAGAAAGATTCGTAGTTGGAAAATATGGCCTTGGTGATAGAAATAATGCCGGAAATCACATGATAGATTTTGCAAGACCAACAACTTCTTCATTGCAAATACCTTTTTTCACCAACATAAATGGCAGCTATACATGTGGACCTGGCCAGATGGAATACACAGGAATCAAATCGAGTATATCTGTGGAAAGAGATGATGGAAAAGCTCAATATCATCAGTCAGAAAAAGGCCAGGGGCAGACTGCAGAACAGATCATCAATTGCTCATATGCAAGTTCAAGTTGAAACTGAAGAAAATTAGAACAAGTCTACTACAGCCAAACTACGACCTTGAGTATATCCCACCTGAATTTAGAGACAATCGCAAGAATAGATTTGCCACATTGAACACTAATGACAGAAGACCAGACGTTTTGTAGAATGACATCAAGGATTTCACACATGAAGTAAGTAAGAGGTCATTAAAAAGACAGTAAAGCAAGAAAAGACCAAAATGGATGTCAGAAGAGACTCTGAAACTTGCTCTTGAATGTAGAATAGCTAAAGTGAAAAGAAGAAATGAGGACGTAAAAGAGCAGAACAGAAGATTTCAAAGAGTGTCTGGAGAAGACCAAGTAAAGTATTACAATGATATATGCAAAGATCTGGAGATAGAAAGCCCAAAGGGAAGAACATACTCGGTATTTCTCAAGCTGAAAGAACAGAAAAAATTCAAGCCTCAAGTTGCAATATTGAAGGACTCTACAGGAAAAATATTAAACAATGCAGGAAGCATCAAAAGTAGATGGAAGGGATACACAGAGTCACTATACCAAAAAGAATTGGTCGACAGTCAGCGTTTGCAGGAGGTAGCATATGATCAAGAAACGATGGTACTGAAGGCAGAGGTCCAAGCTACACTGAAGTCATTCGTGAAAAACAAGTCTCCAGGAATTGACAGAATATCGATTGACATGTTTCAAGAAAAAAGTGCAGCTCTAAAAATGCTCACTAGTCTATGCCAAGAAATTCGGAAGACAGCTATCTGGCCAACTGACTGGAAGACATCCATTTATATGCCTATTCCAAAGAAAGGTGATCCAACTGAATGCAGAAATTATTGAAAAATATCATTAATTTCACAGGCAAGTAAAATTTTGCTGAAGATCATTTAAAAGTAGCTGCAGCAGTATATCCACAGGAAACCTAGCCTGATTCAGAAGAGGACATGAAACTAGGACTATCATTGCTGATGTCACATGGATCCTGGCTGAAATACCAGATATTTACCTGTATATTATCAGCGACACAAAGGCATTCAACTGTGTGGATCACAACAAATTATGGATAACATTGAGAAGAATGGAAATTCTAGAACACTTAATTGTGCTCATGAGGAACCTGCACATAGATCAAGAGGCAGTTGTTCAAATAGAACAAAGAGATACTGTGTAGTTTAAAGTCAGGAAAGGTGTGTGTCAGGGTTGTATCCTTTCACCATACAATTCAATATGTATGCTGAGTAGATAATCTAAGAAGCTGGACGATATGAAGAAGACAGGGCATCAGTATTGGAGGAAGAGTCATTAACAACCTGCTTTATGTAGATGACACAACCTTGCTTGCTAAAAGTGAAGAAGACTTGAAACACTGACTGAGGAAGAGCAAAGACCAAGCCTTCAGTATGGATTACACCTCAACATAAAGAAAACAAAAATCCTCACAACTAGACCAATAAACAACATCATGATAAACAGATTGAAGTTGTCAAGGATTTCATGTTACTTGGATCCACAATCAATACCTGTGGAAGCAGCAGTCAAGAAATCAAAGGAAACATTGCATTGGGAAAATCTGCTGCAAAAGACCTCTTTATCTTTTTTTATTGTACTTTAGGTGAAAATTTACAGCTCAAGTTAATTTCTCATACAAAAATTCATACATATATTGTTTTATGACATTAGTTGCAATCCCCACAATGTGACAGCACACTTGCCCTTTCCATCTTGGGTGCCCTGTGTCCATTCAACAAGTTCCTGTCCTTTCTTTCTTTCTCATACTGACTCTGGACAGCAGCTGCCCATTTGGTCTCGTGTATCTGATTGAACTAAGAAGCACACTCTTCATTTGTAATATTTTTTGTTTTGTAGTCCTGTAGATTTCTTCTTCTGAAGAGTGGGCTTTGGCAATGGTTTCAGTTCTGGGTTAACAGAGCATCCAGGGGCCATATTTCCAGGGGTTCCTCCAGTCTCTATCAGATTATTAAGTCTTGTCTTTTTACATGAATTTGAGTACTGCTCCTCACTTTTCTCCCACTCTGACTGGGACTTTCTGTTGTTTTCCCTGTTTGGGTGGTCATTGGTGTTAGCCAGGCACTATCTAGTTCTTCTGGTCTCAGGCTGGTGTAGTATCTGGTTTATAGTTCTTTAGTCTCTTTGGCTGATATTTTCCTTATGTCTTTGGTTTTCTTCACTCTCCTTTGCTCCAAGTGGGATAGGACCAACTGATGCATCTTAGATGGCCGCTCACAAGCTTTTAAGACCCCAGATGCCACTCAACAAAGTGGGATGCAGAAAACATTTTCTTAATAAACTTTGTTAAGCCAATTGACCTAGATGTCACCTGAAACTATAGTCCCCAGTAAAAGATGTCTTTAAAGTATTAAAAAACAAAGATGTCACCTTGAAGACTAAGGTGTGCCTGACCCAAGCCATGGTGTTTTCAATTACCTCCTTTGCATGCAGAAACTGAATGATGAATAAGAAAGACACAAGAATTGACACCTTTGAATCATGGTTTTCTCAAAGAATATTGAATATACCATGGACTGCCAAAAGAATGAACAAATCTGTTTTGGAAGAAGTACAACCAGAATTCTCCTTAGAAGCCAGGATGGTGAGACTTTGTCTCACATACTTTGGACATGTTATCAGGAGGGATCAGTCCCTGGAGAAGGACATCATGCTTGGTAAAGTAGAGAGTCAGCAAAAAAGAGGAAGATCCCAAACTAGATGGACTGACACAGAGTTCCAGGCAACATGGCACTATAGACAGAAGCACCACGCCATCTGTCCACAGCAAAGATCAGAAAAACTAAGTCAAACAGAGTCACACATCAATCCTGAAATCCTAAGCATCAAATGAAGAGATAAAGAACTCAGCCAAGCACCGAATGGAATAAGAAACTGACAGAGAACAGAGAGCAAGGAGAGATACATGCAGAGGTCCCCTATCAGCTACTGCAGCATGGATCCACCATCTTGGCCTCCTATTGGAGATCAGCAAACAGGGGTTATGAGAAAGCAGCTTCACAGAGCTTCCAGCAGGAGACAGAACAACTGGTAACCAGTGATATAGGCTTTCCTATCCCCCACTGTTCTTCACCCACACTTAGCCTCCTCTGCTTCCTGCAGCCACAGTCTCTTGGCCAGGAAGCACAAGCTTCACCCCAGTGTCACTTGGATTCCACCCACCTGCACTGGCCGGCTCCCTGAGTGCCTTTTCCTGGCTGCTAGTGTTGCATTTTTCCACTTCCTTAGATTTCTTCCTTACCTCTCACCACCTCCCCCACCTTTCTCTCAAATACCTGGCTCCATGCACCATCTTTGCTTCTTCTTGAAAGGCTGCAAAACACTGCTCAACTGTGAAACTACTTCCTGTCCTGTGCCGCCATGCTGGTGGGACCCCCAGGGCTTTTTTGTTTGTTTGTTTGCTTTGATTTGTTTGTTTGTTTTCTTTTTCTTTTCTCGGCTTGGGAGCCCCTTCTAGCCGGGCAGTACTGCCCAGCTTGGAAGCTACCCCCTTATTCTGTGAGATGCATGGGGACATCCCTGGGGGCATTTCTTTTTTGTTTTGTTTTGGTCTTTGGTTTTTTGGTTTTGTTTTCTTCTCTCTCTTATTCCCTTTTTGTCTTTCTTCATTTCCAGTTTCTCTATTTATTCTTTTTTTTCTTTTACCCTTTTTTTTAATTTTTGTTTTTCCCCATTTCTCAGTCGCTCATCTCTCCACTCCAATAGCAAGCACCCTTAGCACTCTTTTTTGTTTGTGTGTATGTTTTTGGCTCCTGTTCCTCCCTCCTCACATCTTTCCCATAATCATTTTAGCTCCACACATCACAATCTACACCCTCTTTCCTGCCTACCGGCACTGTGCAGTACATCACACTCCCAAGCAACACAGGGATGGCCTACCAGAACCTGCCCTGCACTGATTCCTGGTCCACACTGTCAGCCATGTTACGTGCCAAAAAACCCATCCCAGCAACTCCCCTTCAGCTGGACCTGCCCTGCTGTACCATACCTGAGTGACTGACCCTGCCCACTGGAGAAGGAGGTGAAAAGTATCATGCCCACAGAAGAGCAAACAAAAAAGAATGTTCAGACATAACCAAATAAAACAAAAAAGCAGGACAAAACAAACAAATCTACAATCAATAAACAAGGAAAATAACCACTGAATGCCCTGAAGACAGCAGACAATATCAAAATGTTACAAAAACAGGACAGAATGGTTCCAGTAGGTGTCTAAAATAAAACACCAGATGACTTTCCAGTAGAAGAAAAGTCACTAGACATAACTGATAGGGAATTCAAATCTCTAATATGCAGAATTCTCCAAGAGTTGAAGCAAAAAGCAGACAAAAATAGGAAAAAATAGACAAATTTATGGAAAATACAGACAAAAAAATGAAAGAATTCAAGAAAATAATACAGGAACAAAATGCTAAAATAAATTCACAACTATAAATCATGCAAAAAGAGCAATTAGAAATCCAAAAGATAATCAACAAGATTTCAGAAATGGACAGTGTCATAGAAGGGCTGAGGAGCAGATTTGAAACGGTGGAAGATAGGATCAGCAAAATTGAGGAAAAACACTTGGATACAACTCTGTTTGAGCAAAAATCAGAAAAAAGAATGAAGAAAAATGAAGAAACCCTGAGAATTATGTGGGATACAATCAAAAGCAAAAATCTGTGAGTGATCAGAGTTCCAGAACAAGGGGAGAAAACAGAAAACACAGAGAGGATCACTGAAGAATTGCTGATGGAAAACTTCCCCAATATCATGAAAGATGAAAAGCTGACCACCCAAGAAGTTCAACGAACTCCATATAGGATAGACCCCAAAAGAAAATCACCAAGCATATCATAATCACACTCGCTAAAACCAAAGACAAAGAATCCTGAGAGCAGTTCGAGAAAAACAAAATGTCACATACAGAGGAGAAACAATAAGACTAAGCTCAGATTATTCAGCAGAAACCATGCAGGCAAGAAGGCAATG
>NW_004443968.1:18458509-18487473 GCF_000243295.1 Trichechus manatus latirostris
CAAAAAAAAGCACTACAAAATGCAATCCCCCTCCTAGGAATATATCTTAGAGAAATAAGAGCCATCACATGAATAGACATATGCACACCTATATTCATTGCATCACTGTTCACAATAGCAAAAAGATGGAAACAACCTAGATGCCCATCAACAGAAGAATGGATAAACAAACTATGGTATATACATACAATGGAGTATTATGCAAAGATAAAGAACAATGATGAATCTGTGAAGCATCTCATGATGAAAGTTGAGGACATTATGCTGAGTGAAATAAGTCAATCACAAAAGGACAAATATTGTATGAGACCTATACTGTAAAAACTCATGTAAAATTTACACACAAAAAGAAACAATCTTTGTTGGTTATGAGGGATGGGAGGGGTGAGGGGGAACTAAATAGACAATAGATAAGTGGTAACTTTCGTGAAGGGTAAGACATTACCCTATAGCGGGGAAGCTAGCACAGCTTGTATAAGGAAAGGTCATGGAAGCTCCATACACACTTCCAAACTCCCTGAGGGACTGAATTGCTGGGCAGAGGGATGTGGGGACCATGGTCTCAGGGAACATCTAGCTCAATTGGCATAATACAGTTTATAAAGACAATGTTCTACATTCTATCTTGGTGAATAGCGTCCGGGTTCTTAAAAGCCTGTGAGCAGCCATCTAAGATACTCAACTGGTCTCTACCCTTTGGGAGTAAGGGAGAATGAAGAGAACAGGTTACAAGGAAAAGATTAGTCCAAAGGACTAATGGACCACAGCTAGCACAGCCTCCACCGGACCGAGTCCAGTAAAGCTAGATGGTGCCCAACTGCCACCACTGACTGCTCTGACCAGGATCACAATAGAGGGTCCTGGACAGAGCTGGAAAAGGATATAGAACAAAATTCTAACTCACAAAAAAGACCACATTTACTGGCCTGACCTTCTGGAGAAACCCTGAGAGTATGGCCCCCAGACACCCTTTTATCTCAGTGGTGAAGTCAGTTCTGAAGTTCACTGTCTAACCGGGGATTGGACAGCTTCATAAAACAAAATGGGACTAATGAGGCACAGCAGTCCAGGGACAAGGACTAGAAGGCAGGAGGGAACAGGACAGCTGGTGATAGGGAACTCAAGTTTGAGATGTTGTGGGGTTGTTAACAATTGTCATAGGGCAATATTGGTACTAACTCTTTAAGGAGAAACTATTTGTTCTGTAAACTTTCCTCTAAGGTACAGAAAAAAAGAAAGAATTATCAAATTAACAACAGCAACTCAAAAGTCTTGATGGGAAGCCCAGGGGCAATGAGTTGAAGATAATGGTGATGGAATAATTTGGAAAAGGACAGTGAGAAAAGCAGCACTACTGGAAGAATGTAATCAATGTCACTGAATTGCACATGTAAAAACTTTTGAAATGGTGTAACTTTGGCTATGTATATTTTAACCAAAAAAAAATGTCCTCTCAGTTCAAGAAGGGAGCGTGTTGACATGCTGTGGAGTTGTTAACCAATGTCATAAAACAATATGTGTACTGACTGTTTAATGAGAAACTATTTGTTCTGTAAACCTTCATCTAAAGTAAAATTAATAAAAAGATGGACTGACACAGTGGCTGCAACAATGGGTTCAAGCATAACAAGGATTTTGAGGATGGCACAGGATCAGGAAATGTTTTGTTCTGTTGTACATAGGGTTGCTATGAGTCAGAACCTACTCATTGGCACCTAACAACAATTACCTATGACACAGAAGTCCACATCTGCATATGCATTCTAGGAATACATTCGCACTTGAGAGATGTGTCCAACTATCTTTATAAGCTAAAAATTGGAATAAAAGTAAAGAGATAAAATGTGTATCATATGGTGGAGTACTGTAACACTTACAATGAGTACATTCATTCTCTCTCTCACTCCATTCCTCTCTTTCCCATCCCCATATAAATAATAAACAGATAAATAAATAGAGAAATAAATGCACACATATGTATCTATACCAACACATACATATCTCAAGAACAAAATATGGAATTAAACATTGTTTGTTAAATGAAGAGGCGATTAAAGTATTATTTATAAATAATCACACAGGAAGTAATGATATAACTTTTTTGTGTGAACTGAAAGTATACATCCTACATACGTAACAGCAGTCATTCTAGGTATGAGGGGGAGAACTGACAGGGAGGTAGAGGCGAAGAATCCCTCTTCTTTCTGTAATATTTTGTATCTTTGTTAAGATAAAATTAAAAAACGTGTCAAAATAATACAACTTTCAATTCTGCATGGTGAAAATAGGACAGTTATATTATTATTAGAAATTTATGTATTATTTAAAATTTTCTCAAAATTAAATTTTAGATGTCTGTGCTAAAGAACAATGGGCTCAAAGACAACAAATATTGTGAGGATGGTGCAGAATCGGGAACTGTTTCATTTTCACTATGAATCAGAGCCGAGTCGACAGCACCTAACAAGAACAATTATATAAAAAATGTAAACTAAAAATTTACCATTTCAGAGAAAGTTCAATTAAAAGAACAAATCTGTGAACTCACTTTGCAAATTACTCAAAAAGCTTGTTTTCTTTTTTCAGTATCATTCTGCAAAGCAGGCTAAGATGACTTTTAGAGAAGAAAAACTAAAGGCTAATATAATAAAAGGCCAGTTATCTATGGTAATATCAACAAAGGCACCTTAATTCTAAACGTAAAAATGTGGAGATGTGACATTGATATAAAAATGTTTACAAACAGCAAATATAAATAGCAACCTGCAAATAAGAAAATACCACTCTGAGTGATGTACTCACAAACTATGGAAGAAGTTAAATTATAAAGAGAAAAGCAGCAGGGAAGAGAAGATGAAAGGGCTGCAAGTAAAATGAAAGGAGTCCTGGTGGCACAGTGGTTAAGTGGCTGCTACCGGAAAGGTCAGTGGTTTAAACCCACCAGCCGCTAGGTGGGATAAATATGTGGCAGTCTGCTTCCGTAAGGATTTACATCCTTGGAAAACCTATGGGGCAGTTCTATGCTGTCCTAGAGGGTCACTATGAGTTAGAATTGACTTGAGGGCAACAGATTTTTCAACAGGTTAAATGAAATTATGGACTCTCCCATCCTCGCATAATTTGTAGCCCCAGAGTATTGACTTGAACTCTTGCATCAATTTGTCTATAGCTTGGATGATCTTTTGGGTGCTTCTAAGGGGACTTGGAGCAATCATAACACCCCATTATGGTTATTACTCCTTGAGTTTCCAGGAGTAAGTTGATCACTTTCCCGAGCCAAATAGAAGTATCTTACAATGCTTATCAATGAGTAGGTGCAATAAGTACTATACTTCATTTTCTAGTTTCCCATTTGACAGAATGGAATGAACAGTTTGCAGATTAGTCTGCTTAGGTATACATATTCAGCTTCATCTTCGAGAGGCAGGTTCCCAGTACCCTACACCCGGTCCTGTGTCATCTTCATGATCATTGGTATGTTTGATTCTGCTGTCGTGGTTATTGTGTCAATCCATCTCGTTTAGGATTTCCTTTGTTTTTGTTGACCCTCTACTTTACCAAACATGATGTCCTATTCTAGTTATTGGTCTTTCCTGATGACATGTCCAAAGTAAGCAAAATGAACTCTCATCAACCTTGCTTCTGAGGAGAATTCTGGTTGCATTTCTTCTAATATCTATTTAGTCTCTTTTTCTAGCAGTCTACGGTGTATTCACCACAATTCCAATGGATTGGGGGAAGACTCATTAACAACCTGCAATATGCAGATGACACATCCTTGCTTGCCTAAAGTGAAGACTATTTGAATCACTTACTGATGAAGGTCAAAGACTATAGCCTTCAGTATGGATTATAGCTCAACATAAAGAAAACAGCATTCCTCACAACTGGACCAGTAAACAACATAATGACAAATGCAGAAAAAAAATTAAGTTTCTTTCTACTTGAATCAACAATCAACATTCATGGAAGCAGCAGCCAAAAAATCAAACAATGTACTGCATTGGACAACTCTGCTGCAAAAGACGTCTTCTTTTTTTAAAGAAAAGAAGTCACTTTAATGGACCTGATCCAAGGCATTTGCTATTGTTAATTGCTGTCGAATTGATTCTGAGTCATGGCGACCCGATGTGTGTGCCGTGACGTTTTCAAATAAGACTAATTTTGGTCATTTCTGTCTAAACACTACTAATGGAAGATTTATTTCCATAAATTCATGCCACACCCCTAGTGGCGTCACTAGAGGTGTGTGTGGGGGTTGGAGGTGCGGACAGCACCGGGTGACGCTGTCAGAGGGGGTAACACCAAAATGACTATCTATACAAATTTTGTGCAGTGTTTCAGTAGAATGGCTATTATTTTTTTATAAAAATATTCACTGGCTGCCAGGAAGTGAAGGTGACCAAACGTTCAGAGGCTGCTCTGGGCGCCAAGCCCCGGGGGAGCAGCAGAGGAGCCCACAAGGTCACTCCGCAGTACAGCAGGCTGTGGTCGCAGGGCTCCCGCCGCCCCCAGGTGACCGGGCCCTGCCAGGCCGATGCCCGAGGGTGACCCCCAAGCCCAGCACGCTCTGCCCGGGGCTGCTGGTTGCTAGCGCCCAATGACTGCGCCTGGCCCCCAGGAAACGGAAGAAGTAAAGAGCCCTGTTTCCTCCGACGGACTGTTGGCGAGTCATCGCACAGCCAAGAGGTCTCCTCTGAGCTCCCTCCAGCACTCGCCCATCTGGCCCCTACTGGCCAAAGGGAATTGCGTGAGGCTGCTGCTGCTCTGGGGCTGCTCCGCTGTGCGCGCAGGTAGATAGATGGTGAGGCTGACTGGCACTCACTCTGTTCCCTCACTTCTTGTCTTAGCCATCTCGGGACTCCAGGGTTCAGGGGAGCCCAAGTTGTGAGCACAGAGCTCAGCTCCCCAGGTTGAAGTGAGTGGCCATGTTCGACTCCTTTCCTTTCTCCGCAGTTTAAAATACTTTTCCTTTTTTGTTTTTGCAACTGAGATTCACTTGCTCTTGGATAACCTGATATCTAGGGTGTGCCCAGCTGGCACAGTCCTGCCGGCTCAGCTCTGCTTATTTAAACATGTAATTTTAATTTTGCTAGTTTTTTATGTTACTGTTATTGCCATTACAGTTAGTAATATACCAGAATTACTATTTATGAGCAACATTAGTACGAAAAGAAATTACTTAGGATTCTGGATGGTTTGGTACCGGATGAGGTCCATGCGGGGGAGGGGAGAGTGACATCATGAGCTCCCGCACTGGGTGACATCAACCCTAATGAGGCCACCCCACATTTTGCTCCGGACATAGCTCTTAAAAAAAAAAAAAAAAAGTTGCTGTCGTGTTGATTCCAACTCATAGTGACCCTATAGGACGGAGTAGAACTGCCCCATAAGGTTTCTGTCTGGTAGAATCCAACTGCTGACCTTTTGGTTAGCAGCTTGAGCTCTTAACCACTGGGCCACTAGGGTTTCCAACATAGCTCTTAGGTACTAGGAATGCTTATGCAAAATCCTGGGTTCAAAGAGAGGTATATTTTCTGAGGTCAACATCTGTCTAATTGTAAAGAGCCACGCACTCTACAGTTTTAAGGGACTTGAAAATAGTTTCTGGAGGGCATAGCCTTTATCAGACTTAACTGATTCTAATATAAAGCCCTCAGATGTTTTCTGGTAAAAGAAATGGTGGCAAAAATGAACCATGGTGCCCCTGTCTCTATTCCCGGGCCCATCTTCTGGTTGTCAAAAATTTCAAGGAAACATTTATGAATTCTTCCTAATGATCTGAAGAAGAATGAGGAAGGGTACATTTAACATTCTCAATAATTGAACATATTAGTACATTTAAAAGAGAATCGAAAAGCTCAAGTTTATTCTTTCTTTGCTCGGTTGCCATAAAACTGTGCTCAGTTTCTTTGCAAAGCCATTTCATTTAAAAAAAAAAAAAAATTGGCAGTGTTTATTCTTAGCCCATAAACTGTGAATATCCTTCAAGCATTTAGAGAACCCAGTGCTAAATTACCTTATCTGTTTCATGGTGTTTACCTTCAGTTGTCTTCTGTGATTTTATGAGCTCATTGACTACTCTAAATCAAAGCACTTAAATAGTCTTAGAAAATCCACAGACCTACTCATCCAGAACTCATGATTATTTATGTTGAGAGAATAATGAAGCCTCTGGTTTTATTGACATTATGATTTATAACTCCTTGAGGACTGAAGCAGATTACAGTACTTAAAGTTATTATAATATGCGTACACTTTTGCAATGTAGACTTCAAAAAAAATTTTTTGCAATGCAGACTACCTCCTTTTTTCTTCTTCTTAGTGACAGACTTTGTAAACATTAGCTAAATAAATTATAGAAAATGTATCGTCTACTGATTGTCAGTATTCTTATTTCCTATCCCCAGAATAACAGGATTACATTTTATAGTTTTAAATTAACCCCACATGCATAAGACTCATGTCAATAATCTTGATGATATGGCTAAGAGTATTAGTACCTTAGTATCATTTCTATGCAACAGAAATACTTCACGCTGGGGAAAAAAAAAATTACCTTCAAAAGTTTATTTTAAAGTGTACTGCAAATCAAATTATACCTTAAAAGTGTCTATTTTTTTTTTTTTTTTGGTTCTTTCAAAGGCAAAGCAATGACAAAGTCACATAGTGTTATGCAAATCTTAAATGCAATAGTACATGATCTTGATATTCTAAAGTTGTGGATTTTTCTTAATACAGGGACTGGTTTTCTCTAAGTTGGACAAGGCACAGGAATTTAAGAATGCATGTCCCTCAAAGCATAAAAATACCTTAACTATATATACGTACTAATGTACATTTTTAACTTATTAACTTATGAGTCATTTCAATGCACATAGGTGGTTAAGAAAATTGTCAGGATAATTTCAGTTAAGCAGATACCTCAATTGCTTAGACATATCAGACAGCACATTCTCTAACCTGGACCACTCAAATTAAGGTCTAAGTTTACATTTTAATATTAAAATGAAAACATAGACAAAGAAATTTGATTAGCGACTAGTATAAGTTGTTCACTCCAAATGTCACTTTATTCAAGAGATAAATTAAAACCCAGTTATATACATGTAGCTTTTTAACTAGCCATGATTTCCTTATACATTTTAGCTAAATTTTATATGTGTGTGTGTTTATATATATATTTAATAAAAAAAATTAAGAAAAAGAGCTGAACAGATACCTCATCAAAGAAGATCTACAAATGGCAAAAAAGCATATGAAAAGTTCTCAACGTCATTTGACATTTAAAACAACACTGAGATACAAATACACATCTATTAAAAAACCAAAAAAAAAAAAAAAAACAAATCCAGTGCATATATATATATATACGGACCCTGGTGGCACAGTGCTAATTTAGTTATTTTTGAAGGTATAAAAAGTCTATAGAACTCTACAATATGCAGTATATTTACACAATTTTGTGTCCTCTCAACTAGCTGTACAATGTAAAAAAAAAAAAGTAGGTCCCTAAGAAAATACTTTAGTTGGGATTGACAAAAATTAAAATATACAATTTTAATAATGTATGCGCTTTTTTTAAAGAGTGTGATGTCAGTAATCTAAAACTAGTGTGATCAACATTAAAAGCACGATCCATGAAAGAAAAATTGATAAGTTGGACTTTATTAAAATTAAAATGTTCTGCTCTGCAAAAGACACTACTAAGAAAATCAAAAGAAACCACATACAAGGAGAACATTTTTGCAAAATACATATCTTATAAAGAAGTTATACTTCCATATATACAAAGAACTCTTAAAATTTGACAATAAGAAAACACAAATTTAAATAAAAGTTAGGAAAAAGAGCCAAACCAGACACCTCATCAAAGTCGATATACAAATTGCAAATAAGCATAAGAAAAGTTCTCAACATCTTTTGTCATTTAAAATAACAGTGAAATACCACTACATACCTATTAAAAAATAATCATAATAAACCCATTGCTATCGAGACAATTCTTACTCCTAGGGACCCTTTAGGACAGAGCAGAACTGTCCCATAAGGTTTCCAAGGCTGTAAATCTTTAAAGAGGCAGACTGCCACATCTTTCTACCGTGGAGTGGCTGATGCGTTCAAACCGTGGACCTTTCAGCTAGCAGTCACTGGGCCACCAGGGCTGCTTTTACACATCTATCAGAATGACTAAAATCCAAAACACTGACAACCGCAAATGCTGGAGAGGATATGGAGCAATAAGAACTCCCATCCTCTGCTAATCGGAATGCAATATGGTGGAGCCACTTTGAAAGACAATTTGACAGTTTCTAACAAAACTAAACATAGTCTTATCATGTGATCCCGCAATCTTGCTCCTAGGTACCCTATTGTTACGCAAATAATGTGCCATTCTATATTTGGGAACTGCACCCTTACCACCCCCTCTCCCAGGAATTTTCTAAGGTAGTTATGCCAATTTATTTATTTTTAAACAGACTGCTGTTAAAAAAATAAAAAATAAAAAAGCATAGCACACTTATGAAAATACATAGCTGGGGGAGGGCGCAGTTGATAAACATGTAGAATGCGTGCATTTTTTGAGTAAAAATACGGTATTGATTTTGAAACAGGGTTATCTGTGCTGGCGGAATAAAAGACCTGTTAAAAGGCTACCACCTAGAAGTTGGGTAAACAAGAACCACATCCTGTCAACATAAAATAAGGTTAAAACAACCTGTGAATTACTAATTCCTCCTTAGTGTTTTTCTAGTCCCTTTCCCCTTCTTACAGGCTCCGCATGTGCAGAAGAACAAAGTGTGACCACTGTTTTGGCCCACCGAAGGGGGCAAGGTAATACAGAAGATTAGAGTGCCTGCGCCGTATCCCATATCCCATAAGTGATGCCGAGAGCTGCCAAGGGGACGCTTGAATATCACCAGGCTCCATCTTGGGTTCTAGATGCGCGCGCAGCCTAATTAGTATGCATTACCATTCCAAGGAGTACCCGCCCCTTCGAAGAAACCCAATGAATATTGATTGCTCTATTGTCTCCACCGAACCCATATAAGCCCTAGCCAATTCTTTGTTCAGGGAGACAAAGGCTAGCGTTGCTTGGTCCCTCTTTGTCTCAGCTCGTGAACTACTTTTGATCGATAAAGCTTTGTTCCTGCAGAAAATTTGAACCTCTCCTGGTCATTCTTGGTCAGTAGAAGGCAAGAACTTCACAGGGGCTGCCCAGGTTGGGCAGAAGACCCTGGCAACAATTTGAAAACCCAAGTCCCCCCTTTCCCTTACAAACCCACACAATACTGTATGCATATGTTTATAGTAGCTTTATTCATAATCACCAAAGCTGGAAGTAACCAAAATGTCCTTCAATAGGTAACTAAATAAACAAATTGCAGTAGATTCGTAAAAAGTAATAGAATTCAGTGATAAAGAAAAATGAGCTCTCAAACCTTAAAAGGATATGTAAACCTTAAATTCACATTGTTAGGTGAAAGAAGTAAGGCTGAAAAGGCTATATACTGTATGATTACATGATTCCAGAAAAGGCAAAACTATAGATAATGTTAATATTTTTGTGATTGCCAGGGATTTGGAAGAGTAGGGAAGGGTTAAAAAGCAAAGCACACGGGATATTTTAGGGCAATAAAACTATTCTGTATGATATAGTAATAGTTGATACATGACATTATGCATTTGTCAAAGCCCTTAGTACTTTGCAACATAAAGTATGAAGTTTAATGTATGTAAATTTAGAAAAAAAATACTTCAAGAGGTCTGGAAATCCAAAGATGGAATGCAGACTGTGACAAAGAATCCATTTGTAGTAAAAATATATAAAATATTCATACTCAAGATGGTGATGAATAAAGATGCTGACCTTAGTAAGTTTGGAAATGAGTAGAGTCTGTAAGACTAGAGGCAAAAAGAACTGCACATAGCACTGTACTCTAATTGATAAAGTTGTTTCCCAAGAGGATATGAGTTAAAAATTCTGATATTGCTATACAAGTACACTGGAATTGAACAATTAAGTAAAGCAATTGTGGATGGTGAGAGTCAGGTTTCTCATTATTGAAGTGAGAATTTACAGATAAACAAAGGAGAAGTCTAGAATGATCCATATGGTATTGGATTAGAGTTAGAGACATCAGTATAAACTTCTGTTTAATAAATATAAAAAAATTGATATATATACAACTATTTATAGATATATGCATATATATGGGTTAGCACACGCATATATGCTGCCTTGCTATGTCAGCTTGAGAGTCTAGAAGCAACAACACCCCAACGACCACCTCTGATGCCCAGATCTTGATTTCTAATATCATTTTCCAATAAAAAGAACAGAGCTTCTTGGAGAAGCTGCCAAAAAGTAAGGATGTACTTAAACACACACACACGCATTGATATGGATGTGTTAAAGGAACACAGGTAGCAACCTGAAAGAGCTCCCAGTGTCCAAATTTGAAACAATTTGAGCAAGAGGGCAGATAATATAGCAGTAGATTATAACCCAAACTGTAAAATAAATATCCACATATCTATATTGACCTAAATAAATAATTGAAAAAATTAATAATTGTGAGGAAAGAGACAAATCTTCCATGAGGAAGAATTCCAAGTAATTTATAAAGATACTCCATTCGTTATGGATTGAAATGTGTTTCTCAAAAAGACATGTTGAAGTCCTAACTCCTGCACCAGTGAATGTGACCTTGTTTGGGAAAATAAGGTTTTCCTTGCAGATGTTGTCCGTGAAGTTAACAAAGGCATACCACAGTAGGGTGAGTCCTAACCTGAATCTCTTCTGAGTGACATAAAAGAGAAGGATTGAGAGGAAAATAGAATCACATTCTGGGCAAGACAGCATGTGAGGATCTGTCACAAACCAAGGAATTTCAAGAAATACCTAGGGCTGCAAAAGCTGAAAGAGACAAGGAAAGATCTTCTGCTAGAGCTGGCAGAGAGGTAGAGAGAGTATAGCTTTGTTCATGCCCTGTGTTCAGACTTCTAGCCTCCAAAACAACTAGAAAATAAATGTCTGTTCTTTAAATCCACCCACTTTATGGTATTTTGTAATCTAAGACATCACATTAGGAGCAAGAGCATAACTCCCCAATTCCTAAATGTGGACTGAGCATAGTGACTTCCATCCAAGGAGTACTGTAGGAAATGGGGGTAAATTTAACTACAGACACCTGACAAATACTACCTCAGCCAAGTCATCAAGGTTAACATAAATCATGATGATAGAATGTACCTTTGATATGATGTGATGAAAATGACATTTTACCTCAATGGTCTTACTCCAAAACTCCCATAACCCCAGTCTAATAATGAAAAAAATAAAAATAAAAGACAAATTCTAACAGAGTGACATCTTGAAAAATATCTTACTGAAACCCCCATTGCTGTCAAGTTGATTCCGACTCCTAGCGACCCTATAGGACAGAGTAGAACTACCCCATATAGTTTCTAAGGAGCACCTGGTGGATTCAAACTGCCAACCATTTGGTTAGCAGCCGTAGCTCTTAACCACTACGCCACCAAATATCTTATCAGTACCCCTCAGAGCTTTCAAGATATGAAAACACATGGGAAGTTTGAGAAACTGTCACTGCCAGGAGGAAGGTAAGGAGACATAATGACTAAAGGCAATGTGTTATCCTGGATGGGATCCTGGAACAGATAAAACACATTAGGTTAAAAAGAGAGTGAGAGAGATGAATAAGCTGACAATTTTATTTAATAATAATGTATTAATATTCATTCAGTAATTGTAGCAAATACACCATATTAATGTCAGAAGTTCTAAAGAGAAAATGGATGTTGGATATATGGAAACTCTCTTTACTATGCTTTCAAAGTTTCTGTAAATCTGCAACTATTCCAAAAAACCAAGTGTACTTTAAAAAAAAAAGTTACTGTGGAAAAAGGTAGATTTAGGATAGGAAATAAAGAAAACTGAGAAAATTATTTCCTCTGATGAAATAATGTTGAAATATTTTTAGAAAGTCATCTAAATCCTGAGGACATTGAGTTACTATGAATATAAACCAAGTGACATACTTAATCAAACGTAAACAAAATAAAATATATTTAATATTGTACAAACTAATTCATATTATTAACTAATGCATTCACTAAAATTTGTTATTCAGTTAAGTCTTTTTAAAAATAACAGAAATACTTATTTAGCTGAATTTGTTAGTTTGTGAATATTTACTGTTATGGCATGCATTTTCAAGATGTGAAGGGGCTATCACTAGAAATTATTACTTGGTAATGAGAAAAAATATCAGCTTATTAAAATGACATATTGAAAGTTAAAAAATATTCAGAAATTTATTCAACAATTTAATATTTATGCTAAATAACTTTTATTCCTTCTGTATATTCATGAAGGGCATGGACTATTCTTAGATTTCGTATAGAAGTTATATTAAAAAAACCAAACCAAACCCATTGCCGTCGAGTCGATTCCAACTCATAAAGACTCTATAGACAAGAGCAGAACTGCCCCATAGGGTTTCCAAGGAGTGCCTGGTGGATTCGAACTACCGACCCTTCGATTAGCTAAAGCTTATCAAAATTACATGTCTGCAATATATAGGCTAAAGTTCTTTGCTTAGAAAGATTTCTTGGAGGATACATACAGATAGATAATAGAAAGATAGGAAGATAGATAGGCAGACAGATAGATAACCAAAGTTTTGAGAAATGTAAAGAAAAAAAAAAGAGAACTCATCCCCTGACATTCAGAAGCTTGTCTGTAACTTACAGATAGACTATGTAATTCTCCTGTTAGATAGAATAATCTCATGGTATACAAGCTTCAGACAGGATTACTCTGACATCACAATCAAATGAGACAAAGCAAAGTCACTTCATAATTTTGTCTAACCAAAGACAAAAACAAGGTCACTGTGCCACTCTCAAAATACCAAATATGTCCCTTCTTGCTAAATCAGTGACTGCCACTTCTTTATTCAATCCTAGAATTGCCACTGCTTTCTAACAGTGTCCATTCTACACCAAGTTCCTACTTCCTCAGACATTCCCCTAAATCACCAAACTAGAACCCCAATCCTATAACAGATTCTTTCTAAGATCACCTTATGAGACATCCCACATTTCCCTATGGTGTATGTTTTCCCTTGCTGCAATGAATAATAAACACAACTTTTTCAACAGCTAATGGGTTCCTTCATTTTACCTGAATCCACAATCAACACCCATGGAAACAGCAGTCAGGAAATCAAGCGATGGATTGCATTGGGCAAATCTGCAGAAAAAGACTTCTTTAAAGCGTTAAAAAGCAAAAATGTCACTTTGAAGACTAGAAGACTAAGATGAGCCTGACGCAAGCCATGGTGTTTTCAATCGCCTCATATGCATGTGAAAGCTGGACAATGAATAAGGAAGACTGAAGAAGAATTGAAATCTTTGAATTGTGATGTTGGCAAACAATATTGAATATATCATGGACTGCCGAAAGAACAAACAAATCTGTCTTGGAAGAAGTACAACCAGAATTCTTAGAAGCCAGGATGGTGAGACTTCATCTCACAAACTTTGGACATGTTATCAGGAGGGATCAGTCCCTGTAGAAGGACATCATGCTTGGTAAAGTAGAGGGTCAGTGAAAAAGAAGACCCTCAACGAGATGGATTGACACAGTGGCTGCAACAGCGGGCTCAAGCATAACAATGATTGTGAGGATGGTGCAGGATCAGGCAGTGTTTCATTCTGTTGTACATAGGGTCAGTATGAGTCGGAACCGATCCAATGGCACCTAACAACAGCAATAACAATGGGTTCCTAGGAGACCTGGTAGGTAGTTCGAATCCACCAGCTGCTCCTTGGAAACCCTATGGAGTAATTCTACTCTGTCTTATAGGGTTGCTATGAGTCGGAATTGACATGAAGGCAACAGGTTTGGTTTTCGGTTTCTTTCTTTCTTTTTTTTTTTAAATGGGTTTCTGTGTTTCTGGTGGTCTTTGGCTGAAGGTCATTGACAGCAATCAAGAAATTGGCACACCAAAACAAAGAAATTTTGAATTTCAGAAGATTTAATCAGCAAATTTTCTTTGGGAAAGGAGACAAAACTCTTTTGTATTGCAAAAAATTACCCTAGATTATGTCTCAGCAATTGGATCTTCACATAGTTTACTATTGAATATTTTTAGAAAATAGTTGTAATATAAGATGTGATTAAATTATTAAATTAGCCTTTTTTTTAAATATTCCATGACTTGATACCTGTTTACCCCTTAGTAGCTGTATAAACTTGGGGCAATCACTTAATCCCTAAACTGAGTTTACTTATTTGTATAATGGGGACAATAATAGTATCAGATACATAGAGCTTTGGGGAAGATATAAGACAAAATGCAAGTAAGGTGATTACCATCAAACCTGGTAGAGAATATACACTGATTAAGTGGCACACACATTTAATTGTATTATTTTTTATCACATCATGCACAAGATACTTAGAGCCACCGTAAGGCTCAAGCACTCATCACTCTATCTGCAGATATTATTATTTCTATTATTATTAACTATGTGGTGCTGAGCAAATAATTCAAGAAGCTGGTCTATATGGAGAGGAATAGGGTATCAGGATTGGAGGAAGACTCATTAACAACCTGCTTTATGCAGATGACACTACCTTGCTTGCTGAAAGTGAAGAGGACTTGAAGCACTTACTAATGAAGATCAAAGACCACAGCCTTCAGTACGGATTACAACTCAACACAAAGAAAACAAAAATCCTCACAACTGGACCAATAAGCAACATCATGATAAAAAGAGAAAAGCTTGAAGTTGCCAAGGATTTCATTTTACTTGGATCCACAGTCAACACCCATGGAAGCAGCAGTCAACAAATCAAACACTGTAATGTACTGGGCAAATCTGCTGTAAAATACCTCTTTAAAGTGTTGAGAAGCAAAGATGTCACCTTGAAGACTAAGGTAACCCTGACCCAAGCCATGGTGTTTTCAATCGCATCATATGCATGCAAAAGCTGGGCAACGAATAAGGAAGACCAAAGAAGAACTGACACCTGAATATACCATGGACTGTCAAAAGAACAAACAAATCTGTCTTGGAAGAAGTACAATCAGAATGCTTCTTGGGAGCAAGGATGGCAAGACTACGTCTTACATACTTTGGACATGTTGTCAGGAGGGATCGGTCACTAGAGAAGGACATCATGCTTGATAAACTACAGCGCCAGCAAAAAAGAGGAAGGCCCGCAATAAAGTAGATTGACACAGTGGCTGCAACAATGGGTCAAGCATTACAACGATTGTGAGCATGGTGCAGGACTGGGCAGTGTTTCCTTCTATAGTACACAGGGTCTCTGAATCATAACCTACTCAATGGCACCTAACAACAACAATTTTAGTGGTTATTAGAGGTATTACTAAGGTTTAGTTACTGACAACATTTGAGTACATACAAATACTCATATACATATTCTACATGCCATAATTGAATTTTTACAATATATTTTGAGTAACTTTACTGCAATTATATGAGGTTATGATTTAAGTAGCATATGTAAATATATTTAAATGGTATTTGTGTAACTATAACTCAATAATAATATTCATAATCAAGTCAGAGTCATTGTAGATAAGTGTAGCTTTAATGAATGCAGTTAATTAGCTTTAATTTGTAAAGGAGTGCTTTTTAAATAATGATGTTGAAATTTCATCTAATAGAGAAAAGAAACACTGATTATTTTCTAACAATTTGATTTAAAGTTTTGAGTGCTTATAGGGTTAATTCAGCCTCTTAGTGTGTGGACATAAAATAATAAAATCCATGTTATTACCCAACTCATCATAAGTAACAGCAGTGACATCTATGTTAATTAGTCATTTGACTGACTAAGCCTCTTAGAATTATCAAATTGTAGCTTCCAGTTAGAAACCATTTCATTCATAAAAAAGCATCACTAACTGAAAAGTAAATCATGAGTTGTTGTCTAGTTTTAATTTAATGGAAAACGGATGTAGTACATACATAGAAGTAATGCATGGTAGTTTCTATTATCTGGTTTATATCAATAACAGTATTATGAAACAAACAATAGACTGGTTCTTGGTTTAAAAAGGGAAGGCTTAAACAAAAATAAAATTAAAATATAATAACCTCATCTTCACAGTTTTCAAGAATTTATATTCTTAACTCAGGCTGTCTCTCTTTTAACCCTACTAATGTGACTTTGAGCAAGTCATCCCTCACTTCTCCACACTTATTTTTACTCATATGTAAAGTAGCAATAATGATAAAAACAAATAAACAAAAAACAGTGACATCATGGTGTCACAGAGTAGATTACCAGCCCTTTGGGGTGGATTCAAATCTCCAAACCTTGGGTTAGCAGCCGAGTACATTAACTGTTTGTTAGCACCACTCAGGTACTCTGTGATGATGATTTGTTATTGTTAGTTGCCTTGGAGTCCATTCTGACTGATGATAGTACTTGCCTAATATGATTCCATGAGGATTACGTATTACATGATTTATTGTATATGATATTGTCTATGTATTATTGAACATGATGTTGTTCTTAGGTGCTATTGAGTCGATTTCAACTCATATCTATCTTGTGTGACAGTAGAACTGCCCCAAAAGTTTTCCTAGGCTGTGAGTTGAAATGCATTCAGTGGAACAGGTTTGGTTTAATCTTTATGGGAGCAAATTGCCAGGTATTTCTCCTGCGGAGCAGCTGGTGGATTCAAACCTCCAACCTTTAGGTTAGCAGTTGAACACATTACTAGGGATCCTTTACATGATATTACCCATGTAAATCTTTTAAAAATATAATAAGCACTTAATAAATATTAGTTATTAGTAGTAGTACAGGAGCCCTGGTGACAAAACAGTTAAACTTTAAACCTTCCTACATATTTAAAAACTTAGCAAATGTAAAATGATTTCTATTTTATGATCGTAATGGACAATATGTATTTGATCTACAAATTTAAAGGATATTTCTTTGTATACATCTTTAAATAGGCTACGTTACTAGGTTTAATTTTCCCGTATTATATCCATTCAAAAATATTTTGACTTCGTTTTACTTAATATTTTCTTCTTCACATAAATAAAATAATACATAATCTAGTGCGTTCATTTTCAAAATGATAAATAGCAGAAAATAGTGTTGAGTATTATTGAGTAAAATACTCCTGTAAAGCTATTTATCCATTTAAATTGATGTTGTTATTGTTGTTAGTTGCTGTTGAGTCAGTTCCAACTCAGGATGTCCCCGTGTGTAAAATTAGTTAAACCTATAACTTTAAGAAAAAAGAAAACTTTACCTTAGATCTCATTTCAACTTTAGTTATTTGTTGCAAGTACAGTAATTTGAAGATAGAACTCAATCCAAGAAACAAAACAAAGTTCGGGGTTTTCACACTTAAGACATGTTGGCTGAGTGCCAGGTGGAGCAAATATACAACCTTGCTTGCTGAAGTGAAGAGGACCTGAAGCACTTATGGCTGAAGATCAAAGACTACAGCCTGCAGTATAGATTACACCTCAACATAAAGAAAACAAAAATCCTCACAACTGGACCAATAAGCAATATTATGATAATGGAGAAAATACTGAAGCTGTCAACAATTTATTTTTGCTTGGACCTACAATCGATGCCCATGGAAGCGGCAGTGAAGAAATCAAATGACATGTTACATTGGACAAATCTGCTGCAAAAATACCTCTTTTCAGGTGTTAAAAAGCAAAGATGTCACCTTGAGGATTAAGGAGCACCTAATCCAAGTCGTGCTGTTTTCAATAGTCTCATGTGCCTGCAAAAACAATACAGTGAATAAAGAAGACCGAGGAATAACTGAAGCATTTGAATTATGGTGTTGGTGAAGAATATTGAATATACCATGGGTTGCCTGAAGAATGAACAAATCTGTCTTCAAAGAAGTACAACCAAAATGCTCCTTAGAAGCAAGGATGTCGAGACTTCATCTTGCTTACTTTGGACATGTCCCTGAAGAAGGACATCATGCTTGGTAAAGTAGTTGTTTGCTGCTGTTATTAGATGCCATCGAGTTGGTTCCGACTCATAGCCACCCTGTGCACAACAGAACAAAACATTGCCCGGTGCTGCACCATCCTCACTATCATTGCTATGTCTGAGCCCATTCTTGCAGCCACTGGGTGAATCCATCTCATTGAGGTCTTCCTCTTTTTTCACTGACCCTCTACCTTACCAAGCATGAAAGCATGATGTCTTTCTCCAGGTAAAATAGAGGGTCAGTGAAAAAGAAGAAGCCCCTCAACAAGAGGAATTGACATAGTGGCTGCCACAAGGGGCTCAAACATGGCAATAATTGTGAAAATGGCCCAGGGCATGTAGTGTTTCATTCTATTGTGCATGGGGTTGCTATGAGTAGGAACCTACTTGATGGCACCTAACAACAGCAACATAAAGGACCCTGGCTTGCACAAACTGTTTACACTCAACTACTAACCTAAAGGTGGGTGGTTTACATCTATTCATCAGGTGCCGCAGAAGAAAGCCCTGGTGATATGCTTCCACATAGCCTTGAAAACACTATGGAGCAGTTCTATTCTGTAATGCATGGGATTACCATGACTCAGAATCGACTCCATAGCAATAGATTTGGTTTGGATTTATTGTTGATATAACCAAAAACAAAAACCCTAAACCTGTTGTCCTTGAGTTGATTCCAACTTATAACAACCCTACAGGACAGCGTAGAACTGCCCCATAGGGTTTCCAAGGAGCAGCTGGTGCATTTGAACTGCTGATCTTTTGGTTAGCAGTTGTATGCTTAACCACTGCAACACCAGGGATCCATTGTCAATATAGTATTTATTTATTACTGTAACCACAGCCTCACAATGCTGTCATATGTCTCCTTTATGCCTAAAATCTGTCAGGTATATGTGTATTGCGTCAAAAGTAGTATCATATTCAAGAGGTAAATCTTATTGTTACTAAATTGTTTATTATTGATAGTTTAAAGAACTTTTACAATTTTTCCTACATCAGTCTTCATAAATAATTGTAGCTAAAATAAAAGAAAAATATTTAAGTTTAAATATATCTTATTTATAATTTTGGCTACAGGAGACTCCTCTGAACTTAAATAGGCCTCTAATTTATGATTCCAGCCAGAATCAACTCAATGCCATTGGGTTTTTTTGTATCTCTTTTTAGAAGAACAAACCACATTGATGAGGAAATTTATTGTAGTAAATATGTGTCTTGGGTGGTTTTATGCATTTGTTACTTGAAAGAAGAAATTTGGGTTACATGAGTTTAGATTTTCATCCAGTTATAAAATTTTGTCGTCTTTCAAACAGTGTGTTGCTGAGTACTATCTGAACCCACCTTGCTATACAAAGAGAAAGAACTTATTCAGAAGAGCACATAAAATAATTGTTACCCTGGTCCCTCTTGACAACATGTCCAAAGTACCTGAGATACAGTCTCGCCATCCTCGCTTCTAAGGAGCATTCTGGCTATACTTCTTCCAAGACAGATTTGTTTATTCTTCTGGCAGTCTATCGTATATTATGTAATAGTTCTATAATTTTCATAGCTTGCAAGAACGTATATGTGTTGTGGGTAAGAGTGACTCCTACATAAATTTTCATTCTATCATTCTGCCAACATATTTTGGGAAACTTAAAACTCAGCCATAATGTTGTGGAAATGTATGTGCAGATATAAATAATGACTAGGTTCCCTAGGAAATAAAATTATTTCAATTTAAGAAAAATTTTTGAAAGCATCTCCAATGTACTGCATATGGTGACCCTTGAAAGAGCTCAATGTCTAAATAAGCGAGCTGTACATAATAGTTTTGGTAGCATGGTTAGTGATATACTAATAGCATGCTACTGGGGACCATAAAAAGAGATAAGATTAATCATCCTGGGTGGTCAGGTAGAAGATTTTGCTAAGATAGCTACATATGAACTGGGTATTTAATAATGTAATTAGTTGAGCATATAAAGGGATTGTATTGATGAGAATGTTTCATGAGTGCTGGGAAGTTTGCCACGCTTCAGTGGCAAGTTACTCCAACAAGAACAGGGAAAAAGAAGTAGATTTACTATGAGCGTGATGAAGATTAAGCTTCAAGACCCCCAATATGCATGGGCCCTTCCAGGGCCTAGCAATATATTCAAATGATCATATATACATAATATATACATATAAAATTATAAATAAAATTAAATGAGTTATAAGTATATGTAAATATAATATAAAATTTCCAAAACTAAACTATTTAAAGCAAAATTTGTTAAAACCACTTTCTCTTGTCATTTAACTTCCCCTTGGTCACATGTCTCCTCAGTTTGGTGGTTTTGGAATGGTTACAGAAGTTTTCATCTCCTGGTTAAGAATAAGTTAATTTGGAGATATATTTTATTTGGTTTTTAGAGAGGTATATGTATAATAAGAGTAGCCCTGGTTGCACAGTGGTTAAGCACACACCTGCTAACCGAAAGGTTGGAGGTTTGAACCCACCAACTGCTCCAAGGGAGAAAGATGCGGCAGTCTGCTCAGTAAAAATTTACAGCCATGGAAACTTTATGGGATAGTTCTACTTTGTCCTGTAGGGTCACTATGGATCAGAATCGACTCAACGGCAACGGTAACAGGTACCAACAATACGTATGATAGTTGCAGTCACTTCATGATGTAGGAATGGCTTTCAGGAATATTCCTACAGCTGAATTTGCTGGCTCACCCAGAATTGTAACTTTAAATTGTAGAGAAAGAAGCTACATCAAATATGCGTTTTCCAGTTCCCAGCAATGAAAGTTTTTGGGTATTTGAGGTGCCGCAGGGTATCTGATGGAAAATTCTCCCGAAATTTACAGTTTATAGGAAATTGATCAATCTTTTGCTAAATATATCATCTTCCAGAAAATGTACATATTATTACCACTAACAGTTGTAAAGCTAAAAAAATTTTCTACTAAACTATGGACAACAAAAAGTGTCATCAGACGTGCTAGAGAAAATACTAAATTATCTTTGTATTTACTTTATAGAAAATGGTATTTATAATTACCATACTAGTAGACAAGTGTTAACTTTGGTGAAAGGAAAGACAACACATAATATAGGGGAAGTCACCACAACTTGGCCAAGGCAAAGCCATAGAAGCTTTCTACTCATATCCAAACACCTTAAGGGACTGAGTTGCTAGGGCTGAGAGCTGGGGATCATGATCTCGGAGGACATCAAGTTCAATTGACGTAACATAGTCCATAAAGAAAATGTTCTACATCCTACTTTGGTGAGTAGCATCTGGGGTCTTAAAAGTTTGTGAGCAGCCATCTAAAATACCTTTATTTGTCCCATCACGTTGGGAGCAAAGAAAAATGAAAAAAAAGCAAAGATGCAAGGAAAATATCAATCCAAAGGACTAATGAACCACATGAACCACTGCCTCTACCAGTCTGAGCCCAGAAGAGCTAGATGGTGCCCAGCTACCATCACCAACTGCACTCACAGGGATCACAACAGAGGGTTCTGAACAGAGCCGAAGAAAAATGTAGAACAAAATTTAATTCACAAAAAAAAGATCAGACTTACTAATCTGACAGAGACTGGAGGAACCCCTAAAACTATGGTTCCCAGATACCCTGCTAACTCAGAACTGAAGCTACTCCCAAAGTCTACCTTTCAGCCAAAGATTAGGCAGGCCTACGAGACAATAACACATGTCAGGAACATGCTTCTTAGTTCAATCAAGTATACAAGACCATTTGGGTAACACCTGCCCAAAAGCAAAGACAAGAAGACAGGAAGGGACAGGAAGCCTGAAGGAATGAACAAGGGGAACTCGGAGTGTAAAGGGAAAGGGGAGAGTGCTGACAATTGTGAGGATTGCAACCAATGTCATAAAACAATTTGTGTATAAATTTTTGAATGAAAAAGTAATTTGTGCTGTAAACTTTCACTTAACACACAATTAAAAAAAAAAAAAAAAGCCAGTTTCAGGCGTGTGCTGAACTGTTGAACTCTGAATGTGTGACACTCCTATATATCTCTCTGTTTTTAGTGACAACATCCAAAAGTCATTTCAAGAGCTGATAAAAAACCAAATGACTTCCCACAACATTACCATTAGAGCATTTTATGTTACCATAGAAGAGGCACTAATTACCAAAGGAAGTCGAGGACAACTTTATATTTTTCCCTCTAAATGACATAGAACGTTGTAAACTCTATATGTAGTATTATTCTTGTCATGAGTTCATTTTACATTTAAATATAGACCATTCTGAAGCTCATTTTGCAAAGCTCTCATTGAAGCATCATGAATGACATATTTACACTACAAGCATTTCTTAAAAATAGACACAGTGAGGTTATTTCGGTCCCAAAACAAAAATTTTCCCTGGTGCTAAATAATCATCAAATTTTTATTCAGACTTACAATTTTTGACTTGATTCTTTATCACTAACAATGAATTTCTCCTACAAATGTAAAGGAGTTAAACATGGTGGCTTCCAATGGAAATGCTTCAAAAGTTGTCTTTGTATTTTAGGTGCTAAACCTGGTGGAAGTGGAAGACAAGGGTTTTATTTTATTGGATTAATAAAACTGATGTCTTGAGATCATGTTACTTCTGGAATAAGATAAAATCAAGTTTAGAAGTTGTAAAATGTAACTTGCTATACTATAGTTTAAAGATAAAAATTCTGCAAAGTCCTTTAAATGACTATAAATTTAAAGAAATCAAAATGAAAGTAAATGAGCACTCCACGTATTCCATAAACATTAACTACAACACTGGCTCACGTGCTAGATATGTTAAATCCTGGGCTGAATATAATCATTGTTTGAATATAATCTGTTGTATCTTCCAGCGTTTTGTTCTGTTCTAGGTAGCTGCTAATCCATTTTACTACTTATGAGTCAAGCTACAATCTGTCATTATTATACTTTATCACAGAGCTGTGTTACTTGTGAATACTCGATAAATACAACAATAATGATAATTGTGTGTTACATTTACAAATAAGCCCAAGAAATGCAACACAACTGCAAGTCAGATATATTTCTTACATAAATTGTGACTTTAGAGTCATTAATCAGACACTTATTATTAATTATATTGCTAATATTTTAGTATTTTCATTGCTAATATAATAAGTAACAGTTGACACAGGACTTGAATCCACAATTGCCTCACTCAAAGTACAGGAGTAAAGCAGAAAAAAAAAGCCTTGGCATTTTTAATTTAGCAGCTAAGTTTAACTGTTAGCTATAATAGTATTGCCAGTGTTTATAAAGCTGCACTACACGACTGTAGTAGTTTTAAAAAGGAATGGAGGAATATGGAAAAACCACTTTTCTATGTCTTTCCCATTAAAAATATTCTACATGTTGTTATTTCAAAGTATATATTTCAGATTCTCATCTCTAACATTCCTTAAGGACGTAAAATAATGTGAAATAAGGATATCATGCATTCAGTAAATGCTAACTATGTGCCAGGCACTGTGTTCTTTGCTTGATATTCAAATACAAAATACACTCTCCTTGCCCTCAAGGAGCTTATGTCTTTTGGAGGAAGTAAAAAATACATATATATATATAGACACAATTCTAGTTCAGCATAATAATTTTTATAAAATAGGTATGCAAGAAATGTAAAAATTCCTAAATGGTTCTGATTGTCTTAAAGTTTCCACTTCTCCCATTTCATGTTTTTTGTTGTTAGGTGCGGTCGAGTCAGTTCTGACTCATAGCGACCCTATGTACAGCAGAATAAAATACTGCCAGGTCCTGCATCATCCTCACAATCTTTGTTATGCTTCAGCCCATTGTTGCAGTCACTGTGTCAATCCATCTCATTGAGGGTCTTCTTCTTTTTCACTGACTCTCTACTCTACCAAGCATGATGTCCTTCTCCAGGGACTGGTCCCTCCTGATAACATGTCTAAAGTATATGAGACAAAGTTTTGCCATTCTTACTTCTAAGGAGCATTCTGACTATACTTCTTCCAAGATAGATTTGTTTGTTCTTCTGGCAGACCATAGTATATTCAATATTCTTCACCAACACCATAATTCAAAGGCATCAATTCTTCTTTGGTCTACTTTCTTATTCATTGTCCAGCTTTCACACACAGAAGAGCTGACTGAAAACACTGTGGCTTGGGTCAGGAGCACCTTAGTTCTTCAACTGGCAACTTCACTTTTTTAGCACTTTCAAGAGATCTTTTGCAGCAGATTTGCCCAATGCAATGCATCATTTGATTTCTGGACTGCAGCTTCCATGGGCATCGATTATGGATCTAGATAAAATGTAATCCTTAACAACTTCAATCTCTTCTCTGTTTATCATGATGTTGCTTATTGGCCCTGTAGTGAGGATTTTTGTTTTCTTTTGTTGAGATGTAATCCATACCAAAGAATGTATTCTTTGAGCTTCATCAGAAAGTGCTTCAAGTTCTCCTCACTTTCAGCAAGCAAGCTTGTGTCATCAGCGTAACACAAGTTGTTAATGAGTCTTCTTCCAATCCTGATGCCATGTTCTTCTTCATATAGTCCAGCTTCTCTGATAAGTATGATGAAAGGATACAACCCAGACACACACCTTTCTTGAATTTAAACCACACAGTATTCCCTTGTTCTGTTTGAACGACTGCCCCTTGGTCTAAGATCAGGTTCCTCATGAGCACAATTAAGTGTTCTGGAATTCCCATTCTTCGCAATGTTATCCATAATTTGTTATAATCCACACAGGCGAATGCCTTTGCATAGTCAATAAAACACAGGTTAAACATCTTTCTGATATTCTCTGCTTTCAGCCAGGATCCATCTGACATCAGCAGTGGTATCCTTTGTTCCATGTCCTCTTCTGAACCTGGCTTGAATTTCTGACAGTTCCCTGACAATGTACTGCTGCAACTGCTTTTGAAGATCTTCACAAAATTTTACATGCACGTTATATTAATGATATTGTTCGATATTTTCTGCATTCTATTGGACCACCTTTCTTTGGAATGAGTACAAATATGGATCTATTCTAGTTGGTTGGCCAGGTAGCTGTCTTCTAAATTTGTTGGCATAGACGAGTGAGCACTTCCAGTGCTGCATCTGTTTGTTGAAGCATCTCAACTGGTATTCTATCAATCCCTGGAGCCTTGTTTTTCACCAATGCCCTCAGTGCAACTTGAACCTCTTCCCCCAAGTAGTTTGTCATACTGTGGGGGCTTGCGTGTTGCTGTGATGCTGGAAGCTATGCCACTGGTATTCAAATAACAACAAGGTCACCCATGGTGGACAGGTTTCAGCTGAGCTTCCAGACTAAGACAGACTAGGAAGAAGGACCTGGTGGTCTACTTCTGAAACAAATCAGCCAGTGAAAACCCATTTCATAGTAACTTCTTTATATTGCTTTTGAAGATGTGAAGATCACAATAAAATATGTAACTTTTCTATGGATTATTTTCTTTTTGCAAACCACTCATGAATCTTTATCAAGGGAATATTCTGGGAGAAAGCTGAGAGAAAAGTGTCTGTTTCACATTCTGTGAAATCATTTTGCCAATCTCTTCTATTTGGCCTGGAATTAACTAACAAAAGAAGCATAAGTAGGCAGGGTACATTGAATTTTTAGGTTGTGTACTGTATAAAACTACCTGGCAAAGAAGGCATGCGAATGTAAAACCCAGCCCACATTCTACTTATAGAGCCATGCAGCTTGACATTGAGCCTTGTCCATGGGTTTTGTCTTAACAGAGGGGGCTTCTGTTCCTAATTTATGTAAAGGTGCCTTATAGATGACTGGCAGCCCTGAGTGTTAAGACCCTAGTTACCAGGCAGGCTGTCATAAGTCTGCCCTGTAAAATATTCTCAATCTTTCTGAAAAATCCATCCACACTCAGTTCTTGGGGGTCGTAACCTCAGTAACTGAGTTCAGAACGTCCTCGGAAGATATGACTGTCCATTTCACACTGTTCTTTCTTACAGAGCCTATAGAGTAATAGGTCCAGTTCCTGTAAGGCTTATAAGGGAACCCATGTTCCTTAATAAACGTAACACAGGACATTTAAATGCTAATTACTGGAAGGAAAATTTCCAGATGACAAAAATGTTACCCTGTGTCAAAGTTGTTAGTTGCTAGTTGCTGTTGTGTCGCCTCTGACTCATAGAGACACCATATACAACAGAACAAAACATTGCCTGGTCCTGCACCATATTCACAGTCATTGGTATGCTCCAGTCCATTGTTGCAGCTACTGTGTGTTTTTAGTGCCATCCAACCCAGGGGACTCAACTTCTAGCACTATATCAGACAATATTCTATTGTGATCCATATGTTTTTTAATAATTTTTATAAGTAGATCACCCTTCCTCTCTAGTCTGTCTTAGTCTGTAAACTCCACTGAAACCTGTCCACCATGGGTGACCCTGCTCGTATTTGAAATAACGTAGCGTAGCTTCCAGAATCATAGCAACATGAGAGTCACCACAGTACGACAAACTGAAAGAAAGGTGATGGAGTGTCAAGGTAGTTCACACAAATGATAGAAATGGTTTAGCAATGCGGAATTAAAAGAAAAGGGCATGTCAGGGGGAAAGGATCACCCACGACCCTTGGTTAACATGAAACATTAAGGATAACTAAGTAAAAGATCTTAGAGTATAGACAACCAGTTTCTCAAGTCCCCGTTTTCACAGGCCAGCAAAGCAACTGCAAGCTGAAGTGGCCCAGTTCGCAAACAGGAGGACCCACTAAAAATATTCTCATCAACAGTGACAGGACTAAGAATTGGAAAGTATGACAACAGATGATAGCCCACCCACCCAAAAAAAAAGTGGCACAGCAGAGGAGTATTTTTTTTTTTTTAGGGTGAGAGAAATATTGACACATTTATAAATTTATAGAGACAGTCCAGGAAAGGAAAATATTTAAATACAGAAAAGAGGAGATAATTGCTGGGACAATGTCTTTAACAGATGGAAAACAATAATAGATGATACACTCCAGGATATGAGCACTGACAGAGAGAGATGGGTAGATATGGAGTGCAGTTTGTGAAGGTTTTCCTCTGATTGATTTCGTATTCCCAGTGAAGTAAGGGCAAAGTTACCACCTAAGAGTTACCACCTGTGACAGAGAATGGACTGTTGGAATCTGAGGAAAGAGGATAAGGAATTACAAAAGCATTTCAGTATGATTATAGACAACTAAATGGACTATGAAAATGTAGTATAATTTTTAGGCAAACTTAAGAGCATCTTGGAAGTTAATAGTTGTGAACTGCAAGTGAGTCCAATCATAATGCTTGTGTAATACTCTTGCATATTTATTTCGCCAGGATATGAAGAAAAAAAAAGAGTTGAAATTAAATAAAGAAGAGACTAGAGTATTGTGGAAGAATGCAAGGGAGCAATTATTACGGAATTCATATTGGTGAACAAGAAATGTCTGGACATAATTGGGCATTAGACAATGAAAAGTTGGTAGGATCAATAGGAAAACCTCATACAGTTCTTCCAGTATGTATATTTATATTCTATTTTATCTTCACTCATGAAAAAAAAATATGTCCCTGTAACATACCCTCAAGGCCAATGTTCATTTGAGTAAATCATTTCTGGAAATTAAATATCAACATTTTTATCTTTAAAATGAAAGATTTAATTGTAGCTTCTAAAAGTTGGGTTTAGAGGTATTTGCTGATAGCAACTAGGAGTTGATGATCTGGAAACATAACCTAATATTAATTATGACCTTCATATGCACCATCATCAGCAAACAAAGGGGTATAAGTGATTAAGTATAATAACACTCATCTCATTTATACATATAAGCAGATAATGGGGCTGAGGTTGAAGAGGGGAGAAGAGAAGAAGGAGAAATTAAAGATAGTAGAAGTAAAAACAAAAAAAGCAAAATTACAGCCATTAGAATCTAAACAAAATTATATCCTGGTTCTTTAAATAATTATTATTTGTTATCTTACATGATTACGGCAGTAAATTGACAGGGAACTGCCAGAAATTCAAGCCAGATTCAGAAGGAACATGGAACAAGGGATATCATTGCTGATGTCAGATGGAACATGGCTGAAAGCAGAGAATATCAGAAAGATATTTACATGTGTTTTACTGACTATCCAAAGGCATTCAACTGTGTAGATCATAACAAATTATAGATAACATTGCCAAGAACAGGAATTCCAGAACAGTTCACAGTACTCATGCGGAACCTGTACATTGACCAAGAGGCAGTTGTTCGAATAGAACAAGGGGATACTGCATGGTTTAAAATCAGGAAAGTTGTGCATCAGGATTGTATCCTTCATACTTATTAAATCTATATGCTGAGCAAATAATCCAAGAAGCTGGAATATATGAAAAAGAATGTGACATTAGGGTTGGAGGAAGACTCATTAACCTGTGATATGCAGATGACACAACCTTGCTTGCTGAAAGTGAAGAGGACTTGAATTATTTACTGATGAAGATCTAAGACTATAGCCTTCAGTATGGATTGCACCTCAATATAAAGAAAACTAAAATCCTCACAACTGGACCAATAAGCAACATCATGATAAACAGAAAAGATTGACGTTGTAAAGGATTTCTTTTTACTTGGATCCACAGTCAACGTCCATGGAAGCAGCAGTCAAGAAATAAAACAACGTATTGCATTAGGCAAATCTGCTGCAAAAGATTTCTTTAAAATGTTAAAAAGAAAAGATGTCACTTTGAGGACTAAGTGACCATGGTATTTTCAAACCATGGTCTTTTCAAAAGCCCATATACATGCAAAAGCTGGACAATAAATAAGGAAGACCAAAGAAGAACTGATGTTTTTGAATTATGGTATTGGTGAAGAATATTGAATATACCATGGACTGCCAGAAGAACAAACAAATCTGTCTTGGAAGAAGTACAGCCAGAATGCTCCTT
>NW_004443968.1:18487573-18530665 GCF_000243295.1 Trichechus manatus latirostris
CTTCATCTCACATACTTTGGACATGTTATCAGGAGGGACCAGTTCATGGAGAAGAACATCATGCTTGGTAAAGGATCAGCAAAAAAAGAGGAAGACCCTCAAAAGTATGGACTCACACAGAGGCTGCAACAATGGGCTCAAACATAGCAACAACTGTGAGGATGACATAGGACCAGGCAGTGTTTCCTTCTGTTGTACATAGAGTCGCTATGAGTCGAAACTGACTCTACAGCACCTAACAACAAAACATATATTTCAGTCAGTCAACTACTCATGTATGGAATTTTAAAAACAGTGATTACTTTTCTTGAAATTTCATGAAGATTATAATTTTCTAAGAAATAATGTGGAATACATTATCAGTTAAATACAGGCCAGACTGAAGAAAAATTACCCTCTGAATTTCTAATTTCAATAATAAATAGCTAAACATTAGTATTTCTACTTCATTCCTTTTGGTATTATCTGAAGTTATTGCCTTATATACATATGACATTTGGTAATAGTTTATATCATATAATAATTCCATAAGTAATAATTTTTAAGCCAGTGTTTAGAGTAGGAGGTCATATAGTACTATAAATCGAAGTCTCTTACCGCATACCTACATTCTGCAATCTGCCTGCCTGGTGATACTCTGGAGGATAATCATTTTTTATTATCTTTCCAGATAGAAAATACATAATTACACAAATATACTTTACTATACACATTGTTCTCTATCTTTTGTTACTAGATATATCCCAATTTTTTTTTCATGTCCATATGTAGTGAGCTTCCTCATTTTAATGGCTACAAAATATTATATCCATTATATGCATTTTACACATGCATCATGGTTTTAAATCTAGTCCCAAGCTTTTATTTTGTGGAGTACCAAATGGTACAACTAGGAAATTGTAGCAAATGTTTAATGTCAACTCTGCTAATGAGTATGAGGCATCTAAAAAATGTGTGGGATATTTTTATGCCTCCTCTGGTGAAAATAAACAAATTATGGTTAAGAATAAGCTTACTTTTCCAACTCGATTCCAGCATGTTCTGTGAATAGCTTCACACAGTCAAAGGTTACATAGCTGACAACTCAGATTTAAATAAATAACAAAAGAAAACAAATTTCAAGTTGCTCAACTCTGTTTCCAGCTAACTGTGCTGTTTAGTCATGCTTGACTATGTGAGCCACATGGAGAAAAGCTTCACACTGGCTTTTCTCTGCCTCGTTATCAGCCCCCAAACAACACTGAGCAGCGGGTGATGCAGCAATCTTGACTTCTTGTCACTCATGTGAAAGCTGGAGTTTTAATCTTTTCTCTTTCGTGAAGCACTCAAGCATCATTTTCTATTGGCAGGATGATCTTCTCTTCCCTTTCACAGCAGGGTTTTCTGTTTCATTCCTTATTCAGAGACTTTGTATCAAAAGAAAAGGAATCAGCTTGAGAGTCTGACCTGGGTATTTGCATTATTTTTCAGTCCTAAATTGTATTTCTGCAGGTGCATTTGCTATTTTATGGTTACTGTATAGCGTGCCCAAACACCCATGGTTCACAAATGTCTGCTGCTCTCTGGAAGGAATAAAAACACAGGCTCTTACTTCACATAATCCACCAAACCAACAAAATTCTCTCTCATAAGGGCAAGGAATACTAAATATTTTACAAACTATTTATAGATAATTTGCCTACAGGCTTTATAGAAACTTGTCCCCTTCTGATTCCTCCACTGCTCTGAATTTCATAATTATAATGAAACACCTATCTTGATATTCCATTAATAAAGACCAAAAAGGAGATTTTTTAGGATTATTTAATACATCTAAAGATGAAATTGAGACTCTGTGCAGGAGTACATAACTTTACTCATTGTAATGTCATGTTTCACTTGAACATACGAACACATACCACCTCTAGTAAATGCCATTGACCAGCCAAGCCATTGTTTTCTGTAATGTTTTGGATTAGACTGATCTGCTAAGTGTAAAAAATGATTCATGAGTCCCCACATGCATCTTCTCTAAATAGTTTCCAGCCTAGGAAGCAAAATAAAATCTCGGAGCAAGTCCCTTGCTGCAAGGATGATCTGTGTATAACAGAAACCTTCAAGTCTTCCCAGGTCCTAGCTAACTGGTCTCCAAGATCATGGCTCTCGTTCCAACCTCCACTCAGACTTATCCTTGCCATGAAAAATATCCTTTCCTTTTTACTCTGATGATCCAAGGCATACCTTAAGTTAGACCCAGCACGTGTCTTGCCTCCTCAATCAAACCTTTTCTAACAATCCTAGTCTTAGAAGTCTCTTTCCATTACCCATTCTTTAAACTAATTTTTCACTTACTGTCTATATCAATTTAGCAGTTAAGTATGCATCATTGTGTTTCTTTAATTACACATATTTTCTCCAAATTCCTATGTTTTATTTTAATACAGGAGCCATAACATTGTTTCTTATTATACACCAAAGTGACTATCACTGTTCTAGACACATAGTAAGAATTCACTAAATGACAATTCATTTTGTAGTTGTAAAGATTATGAAGAAATGGTGGTTCCATTTTTAATACTTGAATGGATCAAGGACCAAATACTTTTTTAAAAATTCCTATTTAATTTACCCTTTTGTGCCCAGCGGTACATACAAAACCAAAACCCAACCCGTTGCCGTCGAGACAATTCTGATTCATAGCAATCCTATAGAATTGCCCCATGAAATTTTTCAATCTCTGAGGTTTATTGGGAAACTGCAGTACCACTGAGTGTGTGCTGCCACAAGGCAGGGGCTTTTATGACTATTTGAAACTGAAGAAATGAGTGCATGCCACAAATCACTGTTTTTACAGGGTATTGTATGAGTAATCTGAATTTTTGGTAGGAAAAATAGAAATCTTGAAATTTTTTATTTGTTACACATATGTACCAATAGACCTTGATGGGGACTGTAGGGTATAACTAGTGGTATTTCACATGTACCACTAAACACTTAGGGTAGGCTTGTGGGAGAGAACCAAAAAAAAAAAAATCCATACTACCTACCAAAAATTCAGACACACTCCATGATTCAGCATGCTTCCTTTAATAGAAACACATGGTATGAACAAAAAAGAAAGTAATTGTGTTACCAAAGGGTTAAAAAACACATTATCTTGACCTCCTGAAAACTCAGTTATGTATTGAAAATCTAAATATTGTGAATAATATTAGAATGAAGTCGTGGGAAAATGGCTATGTGTTCCGTTGTTCTGGGAAATATTTAACATTTTCAAATAATACAATTCATGCTTCCAATGCATAACAGGCATTAAAAAAGCTACTGCCAAAAAAAAAGTTTAAAAAAATCTACTTTGTCCCTAAGGAAAGCTGATGCTAAACTAGAAACACTCATGTCCCACTTAGTCTCCATTAGCAGTTCTTCTACCAAACATGTTTACTTGATTCCTGGAAAGGAGTTAAGCTGACAGTATACTTTCACAGTAAAGAAAATGGTTTAACTATTTCTCATTCTTCTCATATATCATATTGCAAAGATTACAATGAGCCCATCATTCATATAAACACAACTGTCTTGAGAAAATGCAGGAATCTTGCTTTCTCCTCTCAACTAAGTAAATGTTGCTCTTAAATTCTGTAGGCACATGCAGGTGTTTAATAAATTTATGATAATTCAAGAGGTTAATTTGATCAAACTTCTTGATACTCTAGCATACTGTGTGTGCAGTTTGCCCTAACATGCATTCTCCTAAAACTCTTATTTTTCTTCTGTTATATTTATTGTTACATGTATAAAGTTCAATTAGATATGTGCATAATTATTATTTAATGTCAGTTTCCATCTTAAGATCTATAATTGTTTATGTTTGTTTGTTTATATACCTTGGGATAATTAGTGTTCGACAGTTACTTGCACTAAATAGGTTCTCAATAAATATTTGTTGAAAAATGAATGAACAGAAAACTCCTAGTTCCAGCTCCACTGTAAAGAGCTTGAAAGCATCACTTCCATCCGTACAGCAAGAAAAAGCTGTAGAAAGTGAACTTCAACAACTTACTGGACCCATCAGTAACTGCGGCTCTAGAGAATCCACCAACCCTAATCTGGAGAGTCAGTCACATTCAGAAAGATACATTAACCGAGATCTGCTAAGTTGAAGTCACTGGAGTGATAAACTGGTAGCAATACAGTTGACAATCTTCTGAGGGTTTAGTGAGGACTAGCGTGAGAGTGAAAAATTTTTAGAGTCTGCATTCTAATGAAAGGCTTCACATTTTCCTAGGTTTTCCTTCCAGAATCCCATCAGGTACTCACAGTAAGAATCTAAGATCCTTTGGCAGGGGAAGAGGAAAAGTAACCCTCTGGAAACATTGGTAAAGATCTCTCCATAACAAAGACCTCTACTCCTAGGGTTAGGACTGCACAGATGCACAATTCCGAAACCTTATCCAGCTGTGGAAAGGGAATTTCTACCCAGTCAAGCCTCTTCCAGTTTTCTTTTCTCAAATATTAGGGTAAAACAAAATCAAAACACAGTAAACAGAAGACAAGTCTTCAAAGACATAGATTTGGAACACTGTAGGATTGAAAAGGGTATATGGCTACATTTGTGAAGGCTACAGCCCCAAAGCACAGACCCACTAAATGAGACTAAATCAAAGGGTTATAGAACACAACACCTCTCCACACCCTGTCACCACCAACAAGCTATCAGTATAATAACAGTGGATTACAGCTGAAAGAGTTGCAACATACAGGCTATCTGAGTATCAGTACATAGTAAAACCCCAAAGCAGAGAAATAAAAGAAGTAGAGAGGGAGAACAAAAATAGGACATTTGAGAAACGTAAAGCCTTGGGCACCTCTAACTAAATCAAACACCCAACACAGACCAACTCCTAGTCAGATTATCTTAAAAACACTCACACTAAAGGTCTATTTACCTCAGCTTCTATCACCCAATACGTGTCTGACTTTCGATAAAAAATTATAAGACTTGCCAAAAATCAAGACAAAATATAGTCTAAAGAGATGAAGTAATCAACAGAACCACACTTAGATATGCCACACAGTTGGAATCATCAGATGAGGAACTTAAAATAATTACATTTAATATGCTAATGGTTCTAATAGAATAAATAGACATGTAAGAACAGATGGGTAAGGTAAGCAGAGAGATGGAAAACAAGAAAATGCTAGAAATATAAAACACAGTGACAGAAATGAAGAATGCATTTGATGGGCTCATCAGTAGACCAGACATGGCTGAAGAAAGAATCAGTAAATTTTAAATAGATCAACAGAAACTTTCCAAACTGAAATGCAAAGAGGAAAAAAAAATAAGATCATGACATTCAAGAATTGTATAGGCTCTGGTGATAAAAAGTAATGGTTTTCCACTAGGAGCCGGCAACTAATGTGTAGAGTTAGACAATAAATAAGTAAACACATAATGTGAGATAAATTAATAATGTGATTAAGCGTTGTGGTAGAAATAAACAGAGATATGTGAGAGTAAGAAAGCTGGAGCGGGCTTGCTGAGATACAGTGGTCATGGAACTTACTCTCTGAAAATGTGATATTTGAGTTGAAACAAGAAGCCAGCCACTCCAATGGCTTTCCATGAGGTCCTCTTCCTTTTTAATTAGTGTAAATTGTCCCCAACAGATTTCTTCTCCTTCGCTCATTTATTTAAATATTTGTTAAACATTACAGGCATACCTTGTGATAAAGCAAATATTGCAGTAAAGAGAGTCATAGGAATTTTATTTCCCAGTGCATATAAAAATTATGTTTACATTATACTGTAGTCTATTAAGTGTGCAATACCATTACGTCTAACAAAAGGTATATACTTTCATTAAAAAATACTTTATTGCTAAAAAATGCTAACCATCATCTGAGCCTTCAGGGAGTCATAATCTTTTTGCTGGTGAAGGGTCTTGTCTTGATGTTGATGGCTGCTGACTGATCAGGGTGGTAATTGCTGAAGCTTAGGGTGGCTGTAGAAATGTCTTAAAATAAGACAACAATGAAGTTTGCCGTATCACTCAACTCTTCCTTTCATGAAAGATTTCTCTGTAGCATGTGATGTTGTTTGATAGCATTTTACTCACAGTAAAACTTCTTTCAAAACTGGCATCAATCCTCTCATACCCTGCCACTGCTTTATCAACTAAATTTATGTAATATTCTAAATCTTTTGTTGTCATTTCAACAATGTTCACAGCATCTTCACCAGGAGTAGATTCCGTCTCAAGAAACCACTTTCTTTGCTCATCCATAGGAAGCAACTCCTCATCCATTAAAATTGTATCATGAGATTGCAGCAATTCAGTCACATCTTCAGGCTCCACTTCTAATTCTAGTTCTCTTGCTATTTCCACCACATCTGCAGTTGCTTCCTCCACTGAAGTCTTGAACTCCTCAAAGTCATTCATGAGGGTTGGATTCACCTTCTTCCAAACACCAGTCAGTGTCGATATTTTGACCTCCTCCCATGAATCACAAATGGCACCTAGACTAGTGAATCCTTTCTGGAAAGTTTTCAATTTACTTTGCGTCCATCAGAGAAGTTACTGTCTATGGCAGCTATAGCCTTATAAAATGTATTTCTTAAATAATAAGACTTGAAAGTCAAAATTACTCCTTGATTCATGAACTGCAGAATGGATGTCGTGTTAGCAGGCATGAAAACAACATTAATCTCCTTCCATCAGAACTCTTGGGTGACCAGATGCATTGTCAATGAGCAGTAATATTTTGAAAAGAATCTTTTTTTTTTTTTTTTTTTCTGAGCAGTAAACCTCAACAGTGGGCTTAAAATATTCACTAAACCATGTTGTAAATGTATGTGCTGTCATCCAGGCTTTGTTGTTCCATTTATAGAGAACAGGCAAAGTAGATTTAGCATACTTCTAAGGGCTCTACGATTTTCAGAATGGTAAATAAGCATTGGCTTCAACTTAAAGTTACCAGCTGCACTAGTCCCTAACAAGAGAGTCAGCCTGTCCTTTGAAGCTTTGAAGCCAGGCATTGAGTTCTCTCTACCAGCATAAGACTGTTTTATCTACATTGAAAATCTGTTGTTTAGTGTAGCCACCTTCATTGACTATCTTAGCTAGATCCTCTGGATAACTTGCTTGAGCTTCTACATCAGCATTTGCTGCTTCACCTTTCAGTTTTATGTTATGGAGATGGCTTCTTTCCTTAAACCTCATGAACCAACCTCTGCTAGCTTCAAACTTTTATTTTGCAGCGTCCTCACCTCTCTCAGCCTTCATAGAATTGAAGAGAGTTAGGGCCTTGCTCTGGACTAGGCTTTAGCTTAAGAGAATGTTGTGGTTGGTTTGATATTCTATACAGACCTCTAAAACTTTCTCCATATCAGCAATAAGTCTGTTTCACTTTCTTATCATTCAGATATTCACTGAAGAAGCACATTTAATTTCCCGCAAGAACTTTTCCTTTGCATTAACAACTTGGCTAACTGGCACAAGAGGCCTAGCTTTTGGCCTACCTCAGCTTTCATTATGCTTTCCTCACTAAGCTTAACCATTTCCAGTTTTTGACTGAAAGTGAGAGACGTGTGACTTCTTTTCACTTGAACACTTAGAGGCCACTGTAGGGTTATTAATTGGCATAATTTCATAGCAGATATAATAATAATGAAAAAGTTTGAAATATTGTGAGTATTTCCAAAATGTCACACGGAGACATGAAGTGAGCACATGCTGTTGGAAAAATGATGTCAATAGACTTGCTAGACTTGGGGTTGCCATAAACCTTCAATTTGTAAAAACCGCAATAGCTGCAAAGCACTATAAAACAAGGTAGGCCTGTACCCTCAAAAGAACACACTATTGTTACTTGGTTTGAGCCACATGATAAAAGATGAAAATGTAACCAAACATTACCGTTTTTTATACTTTTCTTTTTAACTCATTGACTTAATTTAGAGCGGCAGGTGAGTCTGTGTCCTTTGTCTCATCATATGAATGGCTGTTCTTTCAAGACTCTGTCTCCTCTTTAGGAAGAAATCACCTGTGAAGGTGTCCTGTCTTCTGAGCAAACTGTACTGCCGGTTTCCTGCTCATTGGTGTCCTGTTTTCGGTTGCTTCTCGTTCCACTGATACATTATTTCTTCAAATAATGAATGCTTTTATGTAGGTCATGGTAGGCATTCTCAATTTATGGGTGACCCTCAGAATCTTCTAAGGACCTTATTTAAACAAGCAAAATTTCAGAATGCACCCCATAGAAATTCTACTTTAGTGGGTTTCAACTGGAGCCCAAGAAGCAGTTTTAACCGACAGAACAGACAATTCTGACATAGGAGCCCTTCGAATATACATGGATAAAAATGGGGTTATGCCACTTTTTTCACATGAACATATGCCACAATTAGTTTTCTTATTCTTTAGGTTTATTAGGTACTTAAAATTCAAGAAATTCTATAGACTCTTCTACTGAAAATCAATCTTAACTTCTATATTTTATAATTCTTAAGGTCATACCTTATTTCCAAGTACTAGGAAGAGAACATGAACCTTCAAGCATATGCAGTGATTTTCCTATGTGAGCACCTGAAACCCTATTAGTTGAATAAACACATTTCAAGTCTGGATGTATCAGGGTGTTAGTATCAATTTCCTCCCTTGCTTCCCCTCTTCAGATTTTGCTTTCTCGAATATGCATTATAAATTCCTGTTCATTCATGACACTTTTCTGACTACTGTGGCCTAAAATAGCCTTTTCTGCAATTCCTGTTATTCTTGAGGTTAGAAAAATCATATCATTTCACAAATAAAACATTTGTGAAAATTGAGACCTAGGGAGATTAAATAAATTGTCACATGTGACCTAGCTAATTAGTGACCAGTATTGGTTAATGGAGTCACATCTTCTAACTTATGATATAGAGCCCTCTTGAGAAAACCATATTATTAGTATTAGCTCATTTTTAATACTAAACAAGGTATTTCATATTTTCCGATAGTTTTTTTTTTTTTTTCCTTCATGACTTATATCTTAAGTTAGTTTGTAAGCTTCTTGAATGCCATGGCCACAAGTTTCATTTTATTCCCCTGAGATATAACTAGCACATAGTGATTGCTACAAAATAGTATAGAAACTTTTATCATCCATAGTGACCCTAGAGGACAGAGTTGGAAACCCATAGGGTTTCCAAAGACAGGCTGGTACATTCTCACTGCTGAGCTCTTAACCACTGCACCATCAGAGCTCCAACAAAATGGTAAAAATAAATGTACTATATACTGTGAAATAGTATATAGTACATTTATTTTATCTTCCTAACTGACACAATGTAAACTTCTGCATCAAAAAGGAAAACCAATTATTTGGAAAGGGGATGGGGGGTGGAAAAGACACAAGGAAGAGCAACCAGAACAAGCTAAGCAGGTTGACATCCTAACGCTAAACTCAAGATTCATTCTTTTACTGTCTGACATATCTGACATTCAGGATATAAAGCACCATCTAGTGGTTTTATTTCAAATTCACACAATCCACACTTTCAGGCTCAACTTATAGTCAAACAAAACAAAAATAATTCTTTTTGTTTTTCGGGATGCAACACTCTAGTCCTAAAACATACTTTAGAGAGTCAAAGTGTTTTGTGTACATGTGCAACATGCAGATTTGGAAGATTTGTGGTTTGTAATTTTGTTTTCAAGGTAAAAAAATTAAAATAAACTACTTTTCATACATAATTAATCATACAAAATTGTTTGAAATGTTTGAAGAACAATATCCAAATTATAAAATGCTAATAATATCTAAAATTATGAATGTGTATGTAAAATTATAACCACATGGCATAAACAGAGCTCCATTCATGAAAAGCACACATTCTGATTAATATACGTTAAGAAAGAGACACTGGGGAGAGAGAGAAAGGAAAAAAATGAAGAAATGAAAGAAGGGAAGGAGAGAGGAAAGAAGACAAATCAATCCTTTAGCCTACAGAAATCTGGGTGCATTTGTAAGGGAGACAGAGATTCCATTGCATAAATACTTGATCTTTTCCTCATGCTACTAAAACTAGGTCTTCTTTCGGTATCTACCCAACAATATTTACAAACAGAAAATAACTCTCAAAATAAAGTTATTGTATTCCAAAAATATACCCACAATAAAAACCATGGCTAAGATTATTCATTTTACACATTGGACTTAAGGATAATAATATCTGGTTTTTGAAGTTCACCAAAACTATGTGTATTCTCATACAGTAAAACTCTCATAAAGCACTGTATTGCAAGATTTTCAGTTTTATATTTTGGGTTCTTCTATTTCAGGAAATATTTGTTTGTTTGTTTGTTTTTTTCCAAATCTGTATAATACATCAAGTTTTCTTGGGTCCAGTGTATACTGTGCTCTATCATTCTGCCAATTCTCTTCCACTGTTCTATCAAAATCGAGGGACCCCCAGTTGCTCCGTAGTGTTTCCAAGGAGCACCGGGTGGATTCGAACTGTCAACATTTTGGTTAGCAGCCGTAGCTCTTAACCACTACACCACCAGGGTTTTCATGCTCCACAGAGATTTCAATTATTTTTTGGAAGTAGATTTCCAAGCCCTTCTTCTGAGGTACCTCTAGGTGGACTTGAACTTCCAACCTTTTGGTTAGCGGACAAGTGCGTTAACCGGTTACACCACCCAGGGACCCAGGCTGGAGAGACACAAAAAAGAGCTAGAGGAAAAAATAGCTTTGCAAAACTCATTTACATAAATATCAAGATTTCAAGTAAGCCAGTGGGCTTGTGGTCCATGTACCTTACCATGCTATTTTCTCTCCTTAAGGTGTCCATTTAACCTTCCATAACCTCATCAATCTCTTAAACACACACCCCCCCAAAAAAAAGTCTTCCATATTTTTTTCCATGCTCCTATTAGTATCCAGTAGCATGGCTATACCTCTGCCTCCGTGATTCTTGACCTTGGCTGTACAATGGAATCACCTGGGGAGCTTGGCAATCTAAACAGGGAAAGAAAAAAAAAAACCTTTGCCGTTTAGTTAATTTGGACTCATATAGCAACCCTGTAGGACAGAGTAGAACTGCCTCATAGAGTTTCCAAAACTGTAATCCTTATGGAAGTAGACTGCCACATCTTTCTTCCATGGAAAGGCTGGTGGGTTCAAACCGTCAGCCTTTCAGGAAGTGGCTAAGCACCTTAACCACTGCACCACCAGGACACTTTTTAGATTTCCTTTTGGAAATCTACCAGATATTTTTATGTATGTAGTTGGTAAGAATGAAGTCTGGGCATTGACATTTTATAAAGTTCTCCAGATATTCCAAAGTACAGACAAAATTAAGAACCACCGCTCTGTTTTTTCTCTCCCACGTCAAATTGAAATTAGGTATTTGTGTCTGTATCTGCCTCTGTTTGATGAAAACTCTTTCAGGGAAGAAGTGTATCTTATTTGGTGTCGTTACAACCAGCTCTTACGAGAGCTTTTGGTATAGATAGATAGCTAATAGATAAGAATAGTATTGAACTGAAATAAACATCTTAGGACTCTAGGTTTATGTAGGAGATGAAGAACTTGGAATGGGTGAATCCTGAAAATGAGGCAGTCTAGTATAGGATCTGATTAGGGGAATACAGAAGGAGCTATAAGCTGAGACATCCTGAAAGTGATTCTGGTAAACTAGGATAAAGGACAGAAATATTGATAAGAACTAAAGAGAAATCAGGGATTCTGGAGCAATTTGTTACATTGATAAACATCAAGTGCAGAGATAGCAAAAAAGGGAATGCATTAAGAGGTTTATCTAACACTTTGCCAATGCTAACGCTGTTTTGTGCTCAAGGATGCATGGTACCAGGCTGTGCACCTTTCTACAGTAGTTTCCTTTATCACAAGACCCTAAAGGACAGAGAAGAAAAGAAAATGGATCAGGAACATGGATCCAATAGCCATCCCCTTCTCCCTATAACCAGCACTTTGGGCACCAAACATCCAAACATAAGGAATAAAATATTCAGAATAAAATATTTTATAACATTTTATAGTAAGGGACAGAAACATGAGATTTGGCACTCTCATGTTACAGTGACGCCTGATCACTTGACATTCACATATGGTACAGCTAAGGTATGCTGCGGCTGTAGCTCGGGGCAACTAAGTTAAAGACATTTCTTTACATTTCTTTTTTTTAAGTAGACTTGATTTTTCAGAGTAGTTTTAAGTTCATAGAAAAAATTGTGCCGAAAGTACAAAGTTCACATATATCCCCTCTCTGCCCTGAACACTTTTGCTCCTATTATTAACCTGTGGTATAGTTTGTTACAATTGACGATGCGGAATTGACACATTATATTCACTGAAGTCCATAGTTTTAATTAGAGTTCACTCTTTGTGTTGTACAGTCCTATGGGTTTTGACAAATGCATAACGTCTTGTGTTTACCACTATAGTGTTATACAGAATAGTTTCACTGTGCTAAAAATGCCCTTCGCTTCCCGTATTCACAACACCCCCTGGCCCCCTGGCAACCACTGAACTTTCTACTGTCTCTAGAGTTTTGCCTTTTCCAGAATATCATACAGCTGGAATTATACAGGATGTAGCTTTTTCAGACTAGTTTCTTTCACTTAGCAATATGCATTTAGGGTCCTTCCATGTGATTTTATAGCTTGACAGCTCATTTCTTTTTATTGTTGGATATTGTATGGATTGTACGGATTATATTTATTTTAACGGAAAGCTTCTTAAACTATGTTAAGCATTTTTCTTAGAATATCTTCTTTTATAGCAAAGGCTATTTGTATTCTGCAGAACTGTCTATCAACTCATAATGTGTACTAACTTGTGGATGCCAGTCTTGTTTACCCTATCAGATCGCCAGTTTCTTGAGAACAAACACTATGTTTTTTAATATTTCTTTGATAAAATATGACCACATCCACACTCACCCACCAATTCCCTACACTGAAAGAACTGACGTTAGGATCTGGGCATAAAACATTTGTAGAACGATTAACTGGCATACCTTATTGTCTATCCACTGATTATCTCTTGAAACCAATAACTCAGGAATGTAATTTATGAAAAAAATGGCTTATTCTAATTTCTAAGTAATAGAGTTGAGAGGACATTCACCTCAAGATAGAGGGTTCTAGAAAACTAGCTCCAATTTTGAAACCTTGAGAAGAAAATAGCACCCTAAGCCAATTCATTTTAAAATTATGGCTATCTATCTTCTTTTCCATTTATTCAAGAAATTGAATTGAGGGCTTGTGAATAAAGAGCAAGTTAAGAAAAAGTAAAAAAAAAAAAAAAAGCATGCTAGGAAATTTCCACTGCATAAAGGTCCAATTTTTCAGGACCACTGAAGATGAAAATCTTTCTTAAGGCTGCAATTGACTTATGGACCCTGATTTTGCAGAGCATTAGAATGACAAATGCTAATTTTAGGTAGCCATTAGGCCACTTTAGAAAACACCAACCTAGAGAAAAATGGTGCCAGTCATTAATCAAGTAGCCATAGCAATCCTGATGTGTTTAATTATCATAATAATGCTAACATTTTCTGGGAGCCCTGGTGACAGTGGTTAAGAGCTACTGCTACTAACCAAAAGGTCGGCAGTTTGAATCCACCAGCTGTTCCTGGGAAACACCGTGGGGCAGTCTACTCTGTCCTATAGGGTCACTATGAGTTGGAATCTACTCAGTGGCACACAACAAACATTTTCTGAGCCCTTAATATTGGCAGCTGTGCTAAACTCTCTATGGCCATCTTATAGCCATAAAGAAACCCCTGAAATTGTAAGTACTTACGTTGGCCATTTTACAAATGAGAAAATTCAGTTTTTCCATTATAAATAATTATTGAGAGACTACTATGTGCTAGGATTTTAGAAAGTTAGAGTTTGTAGTAATTAAGATACATTAATTCCTTTCATGGGGCCTATTTTTTACTAAGGCAGGACAGATAATATAAATAATCAAATAAACAAGCCAAGGAAAACATAGCAAATAGAGGCAAATGCTATAAAAAGAATCAAAATTTACTGTTAATTATGAATGACTGAGTGACCAAAGAGGAAGAACTCTCTTCGAAAGTGGCTTTTAAACTGAGATATGAGTCACTAGACAAAATAAGTCCTGCAAAGACCAGGAGAGAGAATATTTCACAGGTAGAAAAAAGCAAGTGAAAAGTCTGTGAGACAGGAATAAATGTAGCACCTTTGAAAAAGTAAAAGAATGTCAGCAAGGCTCATGTGGTCAAAGAAAAAAGAGGTATGAGATGAGATCAGAGAAGTAGACAGACAGGATAGATCATTTAAGGCTTTATAACACAGGGTAAAGGCTTGGATTTTATTGATTGTAAAGGTTCTTGGTTCTCTAGAGGAGCAAAACCAGTGAAACCTATATATAAATATAGAGAGAGAAATACACTTCAAGGAAATGGCTCACACAGTTGTGAGGCTGTGGGACTAGAGACCTCTGCTGGTTTATGGGATTGCAGGGATTGGCAAATCCAAAATCTGCAGGTCAGGCAGCAGGCCAGAGACTTCTGCAGGCTTACATCCCAAGAACGTCGAGAAATGTAAGGTCTAGAGAGAGAGGGAGACAGAGAGATTTGCCAGAAGCAGGCCACATCCCCAAGGAAACTCCCCTTTCAACTGATTGGTTGATCACATGAGATCACATCATGGAAAGTGATTACGTAATATTACATTACGGACAAGCAACCAGTCCAGTGTCTGCCAAACCACTGGGAACCAGAGCCTAACCAAGTTGACTCAATATTAAACATTGCAGGGGATATTATGGAGTGGATTGATATATTATTTTAAAAAGTCACTCCACATTATAGAAACCAGATTGCAAGTGTACAAATGCAGACAGCAATTGAGAGGCCATTGCAATTGACTAGAAAAAATCTGATAAAGTCTTGAACCAGGGTGGCAAAAACAGAGATGAGCAGACACAGGAAGACTGAAGATAGTCTTTGGATTTATCTTTTGGACTGTGGATGAATGGGATTTGCAGGGATAAGAAAAGAAAAGGAATTAAAGGTAATGCTGGAAATTTTAGACTGAGAAGCTGGGTAAATGGGTTTGTTCACTGGGTTGTGAAGATCAAGAAGAGAGTAGACTTTTGGGAATGGGAGTACATTTTAAAACTGGAACTTGAACTCCTACTTTCTTATGCCAGTGGCCATACCACTTTTGGACAGAAGAAAGGCCATTGAAGAAATAGCATTTTATTTCCATACTTACATAACTTTGGGGAATTTTTGTACATATTTTTTTGTGTGTATGACTTTTCTTCTCCTGTCTGCATCCAATTAATTGTTAAAATTACTCAACATACACAAACATTTTATGATCTAGTATTCTAATCTCATTTACAAACCTACAGAAAAATGAGAAAAATAACACAAAAAGCAACTTACAATTCTCAGAGGCAAAAGCTTCTATAGCAGGAAAATATCATGAAAAATAATATATTATTTTAAAATATGGTAAAGCTAAGAAATCTGAAGAATCATTCTATGCCCCCAGCAACATGCGGGACATATAAGAACTCAATACCATTTGTTGAATTTAACCAAGCACGATAAGTACTGTTAGAGTTTTCATCATAATCATCACCATCATCATCACTGTCGTCATCATCCAAACTAACACTTATGGAAAATTCAGGGTTATAAGCCACTGCTTTTCAAAATGTGTGGTGGAATCCTTGGGCTCCATGTAAACGCTTAGAAGCCTTACCAGGGAAGAAGAGGCAGACAGGTTCTCTCCAACTTCCGTGTTGTGAGGAATGTACTGAGTTTTCAGGAGTTCATATGCACAAAAGTTTCCAGGGCTATAAACAAAAAATTTGGAAAGTATTGCTCTAAACTAAGATATATTTATTTTTCTTTGAATGTTTATTTTATTTTGCTACCCGTTTCTCCTTATATTGTCATAATTTAAGGTGAAAATATTCACACTAATGCTCAGCCATCATTATAAATATTTATTGAAATCTATGTGTTTTAGATATTCTTGCATATTTTAGTGGTTTCAGCAGTTCATCCTTAAAAATTAACCAATCATAATAAAAAATATGTAAGTATATATGAGGGAAAAGGGGATCAAGAGAGAAATGGTTTAGGAATGCTTTTCCTCTTTTCTTGGGCACACTTGGGACTTGAGTATCTTTCCACCAAAGAAAGATATCCAGTCCCATCTTAACAATTCTTTACCTCAAGCACTGAACATTTTATAAACAATAGCGATTAAAAAAAACATTGCCTCGAGTCAATTCCAACTCATAGCAACCCCATAGGACAGAGAAGAGCTGCCCCATAGGGTTTCCAAGGAGCAGCTGATGGACTCAAACTGCAGACCTTTTGGTTAGCAGCCATAGTTCTTAACCACTGCACCACTAGGGCCCTGAACATTTTATAGAGACTCTTCACTCCAGCCTTTAGCAATGTATATACTACTCCCTCATTTTGTTTTGTTTTGTTTTCTATCTCTAATAAGAACAAATATGTTTTCTCTCTCCCGTGACAACATAAATTTACATCTGGAAGGAGAATAAACAACATGTTAATGTATATGGAAGGTACTTTCCTTAACTGATCTTATCTAATGTATGTGGAAGGTATTTGGTGAAGGAAAATACGTGACTATATAAAATTTCCACTATTTTCCTGTACTAATCATTTAAAAGTAAAAGCAAATTGTGGGATATCTATTTATAATTTATTTTCTGAATTAAATAATATGAATTGTATATAACAATCACAAAAAATATTTCGCTATAACCCATGTAATCAAGGAACACTACCCCTATAGTTTCTTAAATGATAAAAGTTATTGATTTCACACCTTTTATTACCTGTCCTATCAAGTAAAAAAAATTCCACTTAGTAAAACCAGATTCTTAGATAGAAACATAATAGGAAAATTATTGTACCAAAAGGTGTGTAAAAAGTTATGACCCAGTTCTGTGCAAGTAAATGATCTTAATATTATGTCATAATTTTATATTCCTTATGCTGAAATTGCTGATTTGGCTTTGAATGAAAATCTTCAATAATGATGTAGAAATAAGTTTAATTTCAGCAAATAAAAAAACCAATTTTTGTGGTGTAGTGGTTAAGAGCTATGGCTGCTAACCAAAAAAAAGGTCGGCAGTTTGAATACACCAGCTGCTTCTTGGAAACCCTATGGGGCAATTCTACCCTGTCCTATAGGGTCGCTGTGAGTCAGAATGGACTCGACAGCAATGGGTTTTGTTTTGCTTTTTTTTTGGTTTTACTGTGGCAGGGTATAATAATGTATTTATTTCAGAAAATGTCCAGTTATATATGATTATATGAGTAATTTTTATTAAATAAAACAAAATGTTTATATATACTATACTACCACACTGACACTAATACCCATTTTCATAGTTCTAAGACTTTCAGAAAGCATTCTCAACTATCAGTTTCCTACTATGTCTGCATAAAATTCCATGTAATCCAATTAAATTTATTGAGTTTTTACTACGTGTTGGGGCTAAGTACAAATGATGAATAAGAAAAAAATGCTAATAATTAAAGAGCTCATTAATTAAACTATTTTTCCAAGGTTCAATCAAGATGTTGGTCAAGAATTCACTAGACAGCATGTCTTGTTGAAACTGTTTCACATTAGATGGTTCTCTGGTATATGCATTCACAGGGCTGGTGTCTATGTCAAAGAGCACCTAGTAATATAATTTTGCTTAAGAGCTATGGCTACTAACCAAAACATCAGCTGTTCTAATCCATCGGTGCTCCCTGGATACCCTCTGGGACAGTTTTACTCTGTCCTATACAGTCACTATGAGTTGGAATCCACTTGATGGCAACGGTTTGCTTTTTTTTTCTTTTTGGTTTGCACATATCTCTGTTGAAATTCATACACTTTTTAAGGATCGGTTTTTAACAAGCAACAGATGTTTGTTGTGATTACACTTAGCATATAAAATACTCAATACTCAATAGAACTCAAATCATCAAATACTTAGTAAACATCTCTTTTGAATAAGGCTTTTTTTTATTAGTCAAAAATTTTTTTTCAATTTTTTTATTGTACTTTAGATGAAGGTTTACAGAACAAATAGTTTCTCATTAAACAGTCCGTACACGTACTGTTTTATGACATTGGTTAGCAACCCCACGACATGTCAACAGTCTCCCGTCTCGATCTTGGAGGACCTTTTCTTTTGGTGAAAACATACATAGCCAAAGTTACACCATTTCAAAAGTTTCTACATGTACAATTCAGTGACATCAATTACATTCTTCCAGTTGTGCTGCTATTCTCACTATCCTTTTCCAAATTATTCCTTGAGTAAGGCATTTTGATACACCAAAAATAATCAAGGCAATGAGTCCTGAGGAGCTTAGTAATATAGTGGAAGGAATAAATCTATGATCGCAATCACTCCTATTACAAGGAAATTTATCAAGAATATATAAATATGTATATAAATAGATCCATCAAGTTTAATGGGAATGCCAGGAAAGAAGAACTTATTCTTGGCTAGAATACAAAGACCTGGGGCAATTTCACAGAATAGGTTTTTTCCAACAGAAGCATCAAAAATGTTGACAGTTTTTAGTAGAGAATGTGAAAATAATTGAAATAGTAGCAGAGATGTGTAGGTAACCACAAAGAACAAGAAAGTGCTGACTGTAGCCAGATTCTATAATGAATCTGTGTGTATTTGAGTGCATGTGCTGAGGAATACAGGTATAGAGCATCACAAGACAGTACAGATTAAAGGCAATTTGAAGTCCAACAGTTGAAATTCTCAAATGTCACCCTAAAAGCTAAGAATTTATTCTGTAGGCAGTGGAGATACAAAAATATCTATATCTAGCAATTCTGCTTATAGGAAGATATCTTAAGGAAATACTAGTGGAAAGATTTAGTTCATAATCATGCTTGTAGAAACATTATTTTTAATATTTAAGAAATTAGAAAGAACTTACACAATTATTAATAGGGAATTAGTTCAATGTATTTTGGTTCATTTATTTTATGAAGTACTATGTAGATAGCATAAAATAATTTTAAGTAAATAAATTATAAAAAATAAATAAAATAAAATTCTTTGAATAAACCAAAATTTTAATTTAATGGATAGATGATTACCAAATATTTTAAAAGAAAAATCAAAAGAACATGCACAACAAAAAATAATTTTTTTAAAAAGAATATGTACACTAGAATCTTATTTTATTAAAATATATATGTATTACTACAAAAACAAATATTAATAATAATTTTCTCTGAGTAAATATTGATTTCAACTTTACGTATTTACAGTTCGTAAATCTTCCACAATGTAATGCAACATTTTTATGATAATATTGAGGCAATTAGAGCTACTTTTATAACTAAGGAAACATTCTAAGGAGAAGAATGAAATTACTCGATCAGTAACGTAGCAAAACGTCTCTGGTACCAGTAAGAAATGGAGAATGCTACTGTTTCAACCTACATTATCTAAGACAGTTGACTCAAAATGAGAAAACTTGATTTTGATTAACTTGGTTTTGTGCACGTTGTTCCACATGGAAGTTCTATATTGGAATGCCAACAAAAACTGGAGTTCTTGTCCAAATCTCAATAGAAAGCAGGACTTCCTGGAAAATGCTTGAGAGTTGGAGGGCTCCCTGATGCATGGGTTCACAGACACTGTCTTTGACAAAGAGGAACTTAAGTATCCCATCTTGGTATTCTTAATGAGCATCCTTATTCCTCTGTGGAAAACACAAACATCTGATCCTCCTAAATGAAATTTTTTTAAACTTGAAAGTTTGGTAAAGGTATCAACTCCTCTTTATATTTGCTATATGAAATTTCTGAAAAGCCCTTCTCTGAGTAATATGAGCAGAAAACTCAGATGAACATGCCATCTCTTTACAGAGATTTAACATCCCAAGTTTACCCTCCTTAGAATGGTAGGATTATGTATTGGAATGTAACTGGATCTATTCACTACCCCTAGAGAAAAGTGGGGAGACTTGGTGGTGTAGTGGTTAAGAGCTCGGCTGCTAACCAAAAGGTAGGCAGTTCAAATCCACCAGGCGTTCCTTAGAAACCCTATGGAGCAGTTGTACTCTGTCCTATAAGGTTGCTATGAGTGGGCTATGAGTGGGAATTGACTGGAGGGCAGCGGGTTTTTTTCAACAGGTAGAGAAAAGTGATAGCCTAATGGAAGACAGTGAAGCATATAAGCTACTTAATTAAATTCCTCAGTCTGTTATGAACAGTGTGAAACAAAATACCATTAAAATTTTAAAACACATATTAATAATTTAATACGGTATTTGTTTTATCCTTTAAATAACCCATATTTTAAAGTATTAATAGTTAATAATGTAAACCTCTTGTATCTATAACAATTTGTACAAAAAGCTTTCCAGTTTGGAATGGAAAAACCAATAATAATCACATTTGCCTTTGTATAACAGCGCCTAAAAATAAGAAGTCAAAACAATGAGAAAACAAGAGTACTGGATTGTGCAAGACTAAGGCTAATTTAACTTTATCTATTAATTAAGATTCATTATCTCTCTGCCACACAGATTATGACTAAAAGCTATTAAGAATTACATCACAAATCAGCTAGTCTCTTAACACTGTCTCAATAGTTTTATATAAACAGTGTCTGCTATCTTTGTTAGATTATATTAGCACAGAAAATTAAAATATGATCCTCAAGAAAGTTATAAGTTGTGTTTGTATTTTGATTTTCAGGAATGTACTCTGAAATATCCTCTCTTAATCTAGTGTTTTAGATAATGCCATGGCCAGCTTTCTGTATCACAGTTGACTTCTCCCTTAAAAATTTTGCATTGTCTGCTAAGACACCTCACTCTCTTTGTTCTGCTCTTATCAGATTCTTTGTTTCTCTGAGGTTTCCTTTTATGAATTCTTCATCTCCTTCAGCTCTAAACTCTGAAGAGCCTAGGGATAAATTCCTGTATATTTTCTCTCTCTACGCATGCTCTCTAGATGATCTGTTCTTGTCCTTTGGCTTAAAATATTATCTATTTGTTGATGACCACAAATTTATATCTCTAACCCTAACTTTGCCCTGAACTCCAGATTCATACGTCTATGAGCCTACTTCCTACCTGTACTTATATAATTAATTGGCTTCTCAAACTTATCATGTCCAAAATGAAACAGTTATCCCACACTCCTCTCGGCCCCCTAAATGCTCCTCTGTCTACTGCATCTCAGTAAATGCCATCTCCAATCTTCCTGATACTCAGAACAAGAAATTTTGTAGTCTTATTGTTTTCCTTCTCTCACATTCACATCTAATTTAAAGCAAATCATACTATAAAAATATGTCCGGATTCCAATCCAACCACTCCCTACTACATTTGCTGCAAACACCCTAGAACAAGAGCCAATATATTTAGCTTGGAGTATTTTAGAAGCCTTGCAATTGATTTCTCTATTTCCACTCTTGCTCTTCTACAGTCCATTCCCCTCTACACAGAAATCAGAGCAATTTCTTATAAAATATGTCAGATAGTGTCATTTGCTCCAAATCTTCCAGTGGCTTCCTGCTTCACCCAGAGTAAATGCACTGTGTTCACAATAGTCAGGAAGGCTTCCCATGGTCTAGTCCCCTTCTACTTTTTTGATCCTTGTCTGCTTCTATTCAACTCCCTCCCTCAGCCTGTTCTAGCCACACCAGCCTCCATACTGTTCTGTTCCTTAAATATACTCCACAATCTCCTGTCTCACAGTTTTTACACTTGTTATTCTGTCTGCCTGGAATGCGCTTTCTCTAATAGCCACGTGGATTAACTTTCTCAGTTTTCTCGGGCCTCTACTCAAAAGTCAAGTTATCAGAGAGGATTTCTCTGATCACATTAATACAACACCTGGTTTAACTTTTTTCATAGCATTTATCATTAACCGGTAGTTATTTCTTTGATTATTTATTGCCCCATTTACTAAAATGGGAATTCTGTGAGAGCTGAGGCTTTTTTGGTTTGTTTTTATGTCTGATTTGTTACTGCAGTATATGCTGCTTCTAGAATAGTGTCATCAACACAGTAGTTGTTCAATAAATATTTGATGAATGAATGAATGAATACCCCAATATTAAATATGGAGGCAATCCCTGAATTTCATACATAATAAATTCCTGAAAGAGATATGGAACTAGAATGATATATGTATATATGTGTAGATAGATTGATAGATACATATTCCAATCCTAAAGAGAATTTTTTTAACTGTTTAATTTTAATTTTTTAATTGTTTTTCAGACACTGTTTAAAAAATATATTCCTGATGTGCTTTATATATTCTTATTTTTATTTAATTTTTTGCAAACATAGTAATAAGATAATTTATGTCAGAATGACCTTAAAATTTATTACTTAATGTAGTTGTTATTATGTCTTTTTTTTCTCATTGAAAGTAACTACTCTTAATCTTACTTTTTTACATTCTTTTTGCTACATATGTTATGAAGGGCATACTATCCCTATAAGTGCAACAACAATGCTGTTCAGACAAAGAAATTGAGTCTGCTGGGTCAAAACTGTTGGCTGGAAGGTAATTCCACCATGCAATAGCTGTTAATATATTTCATCAGCAGATATACAAAAGTCCAAGTTTGGTGTTACAAAGGAAGTTTATCAGAGCCAGTGTATGGATGTATGATCTATAGAAAATTTCAATCTAAAGAAGGTACAAAACTGTGGGAAATTTATCTCACATTAAGATAAAAAATTAATTGTGGCTCAGTCATCCCCAAGTTCTAAGTCAGGAGTTCTCAAGTATTTATTGAATGTCCTCAGGGTTCCCAGTAAAAAAATTCAGATTTCTCAGCCTGAACCTAGATAATCTGATTCAACAGTTCTAAAGTAGGCCAAGAAATAGTATTGTTAAGGATCACCTTAGTGATTCTGGTGCCATCAATCTAAGACCTACACTTTGAGAAATGCTTGTGTAAATGAAGAAAAGTATCAGTGTAACATATACTTTTATATCGCTGCTAGCCAATTTTTGTAGTAGAAATATATGAATTTTTTTGATGCATATTGTTCTACTTTTTTTATTTCAGGCTTATTGATTTGATGGTGAGACTTTAACTTCCATTTCATATTTGAGCTAAAACTGCATTCAAGGGACTGCACTTTCTCATCTTTGCCTTCTTCATCATCCTGAGATAAAGAACATCATTAATTTTTTGCCATCATACCTATTTTTGAAGAGTGTAGATAATAAGAATTTGTCTAGCTCTGATTTTTTAAGCCTCAGGCAATTCGGTATAAACATAACTACAACTTCAATTATTCTGTCAGAAAATATTGCTCTGTCCCAAGGAAAGTACCATAATGGAGGTTTCAGAGGATACATTTTCTTTGAGGCTGAAAAAGCTACAGAATTTAAAGTAAGGGTTTATCTTCTTGAGGCAGAATGCAGAAAAACTATTTCAAGGACAATGTTAAACAAAGGTTCTACATAGCTAGAAGTTTTGATATAATTAGCTATAACACTAATTAAGTTACATTTATTAAAATCAAAGAATTACTTTTCAAGGCTAGGAAAAGATTAAATGAAATTCTTTCCTGAGGCCATTTTATATGCATGTAATTCCTTATAAGTTATTTGACATACTTTTTTTTTTTTTTTTTTGGTATTCTTTGATTTGGTGTGTAATCTATACAACAAAAAAAGAGAGAGACAGAGTAATGGATACAGAATACGCCTTGAAATGGAATATTAAATTTTGAATTAGATAACATATAACTTAAATCCTCTAACAAAACATTATTTTACCATGGGCTAAAATAAAAAAAACTAGATTTCATTTGGTTTTATTCTTAACTAAATGAGTTATTTGAGATATTCCCAGTGATAATTTTTATGGTATGTTATTTATATATCTGTGTGTGTGTGTTTCTGTATATATATACATGTATTTGTGTGTATGTCTTCATAGAGGTACTGGAAAATTTAATTGTATTAGCAGTTAAAAATGATTAATCTTATTGAGATAACACAGAAATAAAGAAATAAGAAGGTAAAGTTATCTAAAATTTATATATATATATATAAACCCCATATAAATTTTCAGAAGCAAAATAATACAATGCCTTTCTTGAAGTAGCTTAAAGAAAAGAAAATTTTAGTTTTCATTGGCTGAGAAGTTCAGTCATGGCTGAGCTATTTTTCTCTGCAGTTTTTTCCATCAAGGGCCAACTCTTACCTCATGGGAACAGATCCTTGCTGTTCAGCTCTCAGCGTATATCCTATTCTTGTCAGAATCTCAGCAGGAAAGAAAGAAGCTGTCTTCCCAAAATTTTTAATAAAACCAGGGTTGCAGGAAGCCTTCCCAAAGTTGGTTATGAGCACTCCTGAAACAATCACTCTGACTAGGGGATGTGCTGATTGGCTTTGGTCAGGTCACCGTCACACCTTGGTGCTGGGTTTGAAGTCAATCTTTCAGAGACAGCAGAGAATGGTCCCCTCAAAGTAAAGCTAGGGTATTTTGGTGAGGCAAAGGAGAAATAATAACTGAGTAGGCAGAAAAAAGATGTCCATCCAACCAAGAATTGAAATCATCTGTTCAGCTCTTTTACTTCATCATTTCTTCCATTAGCTTTAGCTATACTCTACATCCAAGAGCAAGTTTCAGAGTCTGTTCTGACATCAGTTTTGGTCTTTTCTTCCTTTCTTGTCTTTTTAATGACCATTTGTTTTCTTCATGTATAATGTCTTTGATGTCATCTCACAACTCTTCAGGTCTTTGGTCTTTCTTGTTCAATGCATCAAATCTGTGCTTGCGATGGTTTCTAAAATCAGGTATGATATACTCAAGGTCATCTTTTGGTTCTCATTAACTTGTTTTAATTTTCGTCAGCTTCAGTTTAAACTTGTATATTAGCAATTGATGGTCTGTTCCACAGTCGGCCCCTGGCCTTGTTCTGACTGATGATATTGAGCTTTTCCATTGTGTCTGTCCACAGATGTAGTCAGTTTGATTCTTATGTTTTCCATCTAGTGAGGTCCGTGTGTATAGTTGCCATTCATGTTGTTGAAAAATGCCATTTTCAATGTCATTGGTCTTGTAAAATTCTGTCATGCGGTCTCCAGCACCTTTTCTATCACCAAGGCCATATTTTCTAACTATAGATCTTTCTTTTTTGTTTCCAATTTTCGCATTCCAATCACCAGTAATTATCAAGCCATCTTGATTGCATGTTTGATCAATTTCAGACTGCAGAAGTTGGTAAAAATCTTCAGTTTCCTTATCTTCAACATTAGTGGTTGTGGCTTTATTGTCTGACTATGTGAACAAGTGCAGGATAAGCCTCATCACTAATCTATGCTTAGGGATAACAGAATAGTTTGCACTTTTTCATTATGAACTTGACTAGAAATGCTAACTTTTACTGCTTTTAGCATTCTCCTGCTTTATGCTTGGAAAGAGGGTAGAATTTTTTCCCAAGAATCAGCAGTTACCTACTGTAATACTAGAAGCCAACTGTTCAGGTGGAAAAGAGAGACAGAGACTTTCCTATGCCCATCACTCACATCTTTTCTTGGTTCATGCTTATTTGGGAGGTTATAAGGCAGAGAGAAGAACATCAGTAATAACCTATAGCAGCTCTGCCGTACTATTTCACAAGTTATTCTTGCTTTGCCCACTCTGCAGGGAGAGTTAGGTTTAATTTATTGTCAAACATCCAAGGCCTTTAAAGTAAACTCTTCCTTATATAGAGATGGAGACTATTTTACTTTTTATTTTCTTAGTTATTTCCAGGTCTTTGTTGATATTTTCTTGTTTAAAATTCTATATTTTTGTCAACATTGGGTAATATTTAGGAATCAAAGAATTAAGTTTGGAGAACAGTCTGTATTTCCAAAGAAGCATATTTTGACTCAGTAAGCTTGGTTTCTTCCTTTACAAGATCAGGTTTGGACTTGGACTGCTAAATAAAAAATGAAATAGAGACAAGTGGAGAAATTAAGTCATCATTTTCTAACGGAGGTGAAGGAAATTAATCTGAATATTAACAATTGATAAAAAGATAAAACTAGGCACATCTAACAATTAAATATGGAATTGAAATTGCGTACATTAAAAATTTGCCAGCAAGAGGTTAAAAGATCATCCAGCCATTACAATGATGACAAAAATCATTCCTTTTCTTTTATTTTTAAAAGAACACAGATTATTGTTCATTATATAAGTAAAATAATCATTTTGATCATAATGGTTGAATATTAATTGTAGGATATTTAAAAAAGAAGAAAATCGACAAATCATGTAGTTTAAAACTTTCTTTTCTAGATAAGTCAATTAAAGTGCATAGCAACTAACTGAACTGTATACCACATACAGCTATTGCCTGAACTGAAGTTAGAACAAAACTGAACCTAGAATAAAGACAATCGGCCTTTTCCTCTTTCTAATAATTTATAGAAGAATAACACCCTATGTTCAGATCAACTATTGTGTCTTCTGTTATGTTCTTACCACCTTAAAACCTGACTCAAAATGCAATGCTACGCAAACCTTCTAACTCTAAGTAGGTCACAAACAAAGGAATACATGTTGAGAGAAACATGTAAAAAGGTCAAGAAGATATTATCCTGCATAATTTTTGTTTACAGTGTAAACCCTACCATTAGTTCTGTGCTATTTCATTATAATTAAACGGAAAAGTAATTAGTATGTCAATAGTTTTAATTTTGACATTTGAAGCTGAATGCTGTTCTCAATTTCAGAGTAATTTAAATATAGTATGAGATGTTCTTAATATATTAGGCTACATAAGAGTTCAAATTTAGTATTCAAATATTTCAATGTGTTCCAAGAGCTATAAACTAATCAAGACTTATTAAATGTGTGCTTAATTATTACATGATCAACACTTCAGAAGGTCATAGAAAAATACACAGGCTGTCTCATAAAGCTTTAACAAGCAGATCAGTTGGAAAAATTATACAGAGAAGTCATTTGAAGACAACACAAATAAGTACAAATACATGTGTATAAGCATTCGACAGAGGTAAAGAATAAGATAATCCCTATAAATTTTAGTAATCTAAATTTCTTACATCCATTCCTGAAGGTATGATCTGGGAACCCCTGAGAGTCCCTGATACCCATTCAGGGCATCCAAAAGTCAAAACAATTTTCTTATTAATGCAGTGATTTTATTTGCTTTTTTTACAATCTTGGTGTTTATATTAATCGTGTAAAAGTGATGGTGAGTAAAATGGTTAACTGCTTAGCAAAAATCAAGGCAGTAGCACCTTAGTACACTAGTAGTCTTTATTCTTCACCACCATGCACTCCCAGGAAAAAGAAAAAAAAAATTTCAGTTAAAATTTTCTTATGAAACAGTAAATATTGATTTCACTTTCATACTGAAGTACCATGTTAATCTAAAATAAAACCATTGTGTGATTAACTTTCAAATCACTTTTTTTCATAGACCAAAATATTTATTTGATATGTGGGAGGAAGTTTTAAATATTGAGGTGCCAGTAGGTCTAATGGGGAAGATCTCAGAACTGAAATTAAGTACTCCATTCAGAAATTAAGCCAAGGATTTTACTTCTGCGTTACTGATAACCGTTCCTATTGCTGTGGAGACAATTATGAGTCATAGTGACCCTATAGGACAGAGTAGAACTGCCCCACAGGGTTTCTAAGGAGTGGCTGGTGGATTTGAACTGCCAACCTTGTGGTCAGCAGCCAAAGGCTTATCCACTGCACCACCAGGGCCCCATTGATAACCATTAGTCTTTTGTCAAAGTTGCCCTGTGAAAAACAAAGCTCATTCGTGTTTGTTAAGAGTGTTCCCACAGCTGGCCTTAGAAAAAGCTTCATTGAGTTGTTAAAATAAATTACAGCCTATAGATAAACATGTGGTTTTAATTACCTTAAAGGTGATCCAACAGAATGAAGAAATTATCGAACAATATCATTAATATCACAGGCAAGTAAAATTTCGATGAAGATCATTCAAAAGTGATTGCGGCAGTACATCCGCATGAAACTGCCAGAAATGCAAGCCAGATTCAGAAGAGGACTTGGAACCAGGGATATTATTGCTGATGTCAGATGGATCCTGACTGAAAGCAGAGAATACCAGAAAGATGTTTACCGGTGTTTTATCGACTATGCAAAGGCATTTGACCAGATAAACAAATTATGGATAACATTGAGAAGAATGGGAATTCCAGAATACTTAATTGTGCTCATGAGGAAACTGTACATAGATCAAGAAGCAGACGTTCGTATAGAAAAAGGGGATACCACTTGGTTTAAAGTCAGGAAAGGGTTGTATCGTTTCACCATACTTACTCAATCTGTATGCTGGGCAAATAATCTGAGAAGCTGGACTATATGAAGAAGAACAGGGCATCTGGATTGGAGGAAGACTCATTAACAACCTGCATTATACAGAGGACACAACCTCGCTTGCTAAAATTGAAGAGGACTTGAAGCACTTACTGGTGAAGATTAAAGACTATAGTCTTCAGTATGGATTACACCTCAACATAAAAAAAAAAACAAAAATCCTCACAGCTGGACCAATAAGCAACATCATGATAAACGGAAGAAAGATTGAATTTGTCAAGGATTTCACTTTACTTGGATCCACCATCCATGCCCGTGGAAGCAGCAGTCAAGAAATCAAAGGACACGCTGCACTGGGCAAATCTCCCGTATAAAACCTCTTTAAAGTGTTAAAAAGCAAAATTTTCACCTTGAAGCCTAAGGTGTGCCTGACCCAAGCCATGGTGTTTTCAACTGCCTCATATGCATGCAAAAGCTGGACAATGAATAAGGAAGACAGAAGAACATCTGACGCCTTTTAATAGTGGTATTGGAGAAGAATATTGAATATACCATGGGCTGCCAAAAGAATGAACAAATCTGTCTTGGAAGAAGTACCACCAGAATTCTTCTTAGGAGCAAGAATGACGAGGCTATGTTTCACATACTTGGGACATTTTATCAGCAGGGATCAGTCCCTGGAGAAGGACATAACGCTTGGTAAACTAGAAGGTCGATGAAAAAGAAGAAGACCCTCAACAAGATGGATTGACACAGTGGCTGCAACAGTAGTCTCAAGCATAACAATGATTGTGAGGATGGCCCAGGATCAGGCAGTGTTTTGTTCTGTTGTACATAGGTTCGCTCTGAGTTGAAACCAACTCGACAGCACCTAACAACAGCTGTTAGAAAGTCGTTTGGCTGAGATTGACAGACCATTTCAGATCCAGATTTCCCAGTAGGATGGCCACATATTGCCCATGGAAAACTCCATATAAATTTATGATGGAACACAAAGATTTGATTTAGAAGAAGACATGTTCTTATAGATCTTTCTAAATAGAAGCTACGCTAACCCACATCCTCTACCTCAAATAGAACAGACCTATGTAGTTTATTGGATATTTTCCTGATCCCATTAAACAAACTGTTACTCTACCTTGATCTTCATCTGTTTTCCAGGTTTCCTATAAGCCTTAATCTTTTACAAAGATAATAGTGGGAACTCTCCTCCCTACTTTGTTCTACACCAACTAAGAGATGAGGGTTCAATAACTCTGTTCCCTCTATAGAAACAATGGTGGAGTGGAGGCTGGGACTGAAGTTGAACCTGAAATGAGTCTTTCTCTTCCTTCAGTATTACTTCCTATGAAAGAGGAATCTGACAAAAATTAGGCAGAGTTTTGTGACTGTTCCTCACTGACAGCCAGTCATCCATTGCACAGTTATACCAATGAATGAGACATTTTCCATTCTCCCGCCATGTCCCTAGTCTTTCTTGTTGGTTGCTAGTGGAGCCCTGTGAAAAAGAGCTTGTAAGTGAGTGCAAATTTTTTTTTGTTTTATTTTTTATTTTGTTTTTTTTTTTTCTTGAGACCTCAGTTATTCTAAATTTTCAGGCTAAGACTTTATTATAATTTTAGAAAATTTCTTCTTACCTACCTTTACAGTGACCACCACTTTCTCTGATGTTTTGTCAAGTGTGAAGCAATTTTATATGTCCCTTTTGTCCTTGGTAGGACTTGTCATTCTTCAAAATTTCATTCCCTTATAGGTTTTGCAACCTTAGCTCTCTGGTGGCAAAAAAAAGTTATGATATTGCAAAATATCCGGTTTTTACTCATTACTAGACTGAGGGACAGATTTCTGTATCTTAAGTTGAAACAGAACCATTTTTATGGACTCTGTGTGTGTGTGTCTGTGTATGTGTGCATTTTCCTTGACTATGGGTTGTTGTTAGGTGTTCTTGAGTCAGTTCTGACTCATAGCTACCCTATGAAAACAAAATACTGCTCAGTCCTGCACCATCCTCACAACCATTGCTATGCTTGAGCCCATTGCTACAGTCACTGTGTCAATCCATCTCATTGAGGGTCTTCCTGTGTATTGCTGACCTTCTGCTTTATCATGGATAATGTCCTTCTCCAGGGACTGGTCCCTCCTGATAACATGTCCAAAGTAAGTGAGACAAGGACTCACCATCCCTGATTATAAGGAGCATTCTGGTTATACTTCTTCCAAGATAGATTTGTTCATTTTTCTGGCAGTCCATGGTATATTCAGTATTCTTCACCATGGGTGATTTTCCCCTTTTTTCATGTCTAGCAATTTTCTGTTTATACTAGATATTGTAACTGGAAGGTTTTAGAGACTCTAGATTTTGTTATTTTCCCTCTAAAAACAGTTTAACTTTGTCTTAACAGGCAGTTTAATTACTGACTGATCATTTTGAACTTTTATGGTATTTGTTTTATGCTTTTGAGGATGGACCTATGGAAAACCATGTTTCTTCTTTAACTTGAAGAGGATTATCCTACCAATTCTACCTACTTGAAGAACTTGAGAAGACTTAATTGCACACTTTCTTTTCTAGACTAAAACTTACTGTACAGAATGAACCTTGCTCCTAAGGCTTGGATTTTGTGCTGTTCCCACTGGTTGCCAGAAATATAAAAGAGGTCTCTCCACTCTTTCTCTGCCAGAACTCTAAGATCTTTCACCACTACTTGACTTTAGCTCTTTCAGTTCTACTTGCAACCCTGTAGCAGCCATTCTCTAGTTAGCTTTGCATTATCTCTTCCTAAAAATGTGCAGCCCTTGTTCAAGTACCTGGCAAGGAAGCTACATAAATAATTTTGGGGCCCCCATTGGTACAGCTCCCTCCAGTCCAATGCCACATCCCTCAGATTTCAGCCACTCTAGCAACCTTGAAGTCTGATCACTTTTCCTCAGCTAGTTGGATCACTGGCCTCTTCTTTTGCTCTAGCTCCCTTAGCACAGGGAGCCCAGGCAGAGAGCTGATGTGGTTGTGAATTACACTTCTCTAAAGAGTTCAGAGTCCCTGGGTGGTGCCAATGGTTAGCACGCTTGGCTGCTAACAGAAAGGTTGGCCGTTGGAATCTACCCAGAGGTGTTTTGGAAAAAGGCCTTGTGATCTACTTCTGAAACAAATTCAGCCATTGAAAACAATCTTCACCATGAGTCAGAATCAACTCAATGGCAACTGGCTGGTTGACTGATAAAGAGTTCACCAATGTCTGAAAAGAAAAGAATTTACCTAATATTTATTGCCTAGTATTATAATCATTTGCAGTGGATGTGTTAGTCACTTATCAGTTGCTCCATTATTGCGAAAGTAGAAGTATCATCTTTTTATTTCTTTGGATTGTATAGATTGAGCAAAACCCTTTCAGTCTGTCCATCTTTCTTTCCCCTAGGGATGTCATGTTACATTAAACATCACTTTAATTATTCAATTCCTCTGCAATTCAAGTAGTCAGTCATTTTGACCTTTCCACCCATTATAACTGTACCCACCTTATTTCTTCTGATTAAGCACCATCATACTGTCTGTATTAGTGATTCTGTTTCTCCAGTGCAATTATGGAGACATTTGTGCTATAGCATCTCCTACCATCAGTGGCTGCAACAATGGCCTCAAGCATAACAATGATTGTGATGATGGCACAAGACAGGGCAGTGTTGTACATAAGGTCACTATGAGTAGGAATCAACTTGACATCACCTAACAACAACAAAAACAACCATCAGACCAAACCTACCAAGAATTTTTTTTTAACTTATTTTTTTTTTAATTGTACTTCAAGTGAAGGTTTACAGAACAAATAAGAACAAATAGTTTCTCATGAAACAGTAGTACACAGATTGTTTTATGACATTGGTTAACAACCCCACGACATGTCAACCCTCTCCCTTCTCGACCTTTTTTTTTTTTTTTTTTTGGTGAAAATATATATAGCCAAAGATACACCATTTCAAAAATTTCTACAAGCACAGTTCGGTGATATCGACTACAGTCTCCAATTGTGCTGTTATTCTCACTTTAGATGAAGGTTTACAGAACAAAATAGTTTCTCATTAAACAGTTAGTGCACATGTTGCCCTATGACAATGGTTAACAACCTCACAACACATCAATGCTATCCTTACTCAACCTTGGGTTCCCTATCACCAGCTTTCCTGTCCCCTTCTGCCTTCTAGCCCTTGTCCCTGAACTGCTGTGCCTCATTAGTCTCGTTTTGCTTTACGCGGCTGCCCAATCCCCGGCTGAATGGTAAACTTCGGAAGTGACTTCACCACTGAGCTAAAAGGGTGTCTGGGAGCCATACTCTCGGGGTTTCTACAGTCTCCTTTAGGCCAGTAAATCTCGTCTTTTTTTTTTTGTGAGTTAGAACTTTGTTCTACATCCTTCTCCAGCTCTGTCCAGAACCCTCTGTTGTGATCCTGGTCAGAGCAGTCAGTGGTGGTAGCCAGGCACCATTTAGCTGTACTGGACTCAGTCCAGTGGAGGCCTTGGTAGCTGTGGTCCATTAGTCCTTGGGGCTAATCTTTTCCTTGTATCCTGTTCTCTTCATTCTCCTTTGCTCCCGAAGGAATGAGACCAGTGGAGTATCTTAGATGGCTGCTCACAGGCTTTTAAGACCCCAGACGCTACTCACCAAGGTAGAATGTAGAACATAGTCTTTATAAACTGTGTTATGCCAATTGAGCTAGATGCTCCCCGAGACCATGGTCCCCAGAGCCCTCCGCCCAGCAGTTCAGTCCCTCAGGGAGTTTGGATGTGTCTATGGAGCTTCCGTGACCTTTCCTTGTACAAGTTGTGCTGCCTACCAAGAATATTTACCACAAAATGGATGGCAATGCTCATTTCTCCAGCACAGTTCTTATCTCTTTTGTAATCATGGTGCCCTTGCAAAATACAGTCACCAGTGGGGTTAATGGCGCACTCCTTTGAGCCTTTTTATCCCTCTCGCCACCAAGTTCCATGGTAGTTCTGGTATTTCTACTTCACTTAGTATGGTCCATGGCTGTTTAAAGCTTTCAGTGTACATGTTAACAGCATGTTATCACCATCACTAGAAGTTTTTTCTGGGGTGTTAAATGTTACAGCATTTGAGAGTACACCTATATATATATATATATATATAGAGAGAGAGAGAGAGAGAGAGACTCTCTTTTCCAATATTGTTTCAACCCTCTTGAATTAGTACACTCAGAATCTAGTTCATCTAGATGCCTCCAGTTCCTGCAAATACATGTTGCATAGGTCCTACAGATCCTTTGTAGTAGAGTCACTTAGCAGACCTAGCATTACTCTGGCTGAATTATGTTTTGACTTAACCCTAGTTCTTGACCTAATGGTTAAAAGGAAAGGTGGGGATAGATCCTGAGATGAGCAGATGCTATCCTGCATGGCAGAGACCTCTTCATGGACTGCATACAAGGAATAAACACTATCCTTTAGCAGTAAGTAGCATCACTTATGGTGTCATTATAATCACTCCTCCCCTAAAATCATAAAGGTCTGAGATATAGCCCCGTCTATGTATTTATTTCCTTCCACTAGTACCTCATCATAGTTCGTCACCAGTGAAAGCTTTAATAGTTGCACTACTATAGCATGCCAAGAGATCTTAATACCTCGTTTACCACAAACAATAAGTTTCTCATTTTCAGCCAGCTGGTAGCTGATTCAGCTCCAAAATCTCATGTAAAAATCTAAGTATGATTTACATTGCCAGTTTTCATGTCAGGTTTTCAGGGAAAGAGATTCTGAGAGGAAGAAAAAAAGTGCTTGCAGGAGTTTTATTGGGTTATGTTCTTGGGATCAATACCTACAAGGGGATGAGATAAGCAGAAAAGCAGAATTAGGCAAAAGGAGAAATTGAATTGCAATGCAATTTCAACAGAGGCCTCGAGCAATCCACTGAGAGGTTCTGAAGCTAGTGTTGTCCTTTAGACATGCCCCCAATAAGACACGTGTACTGCGTGTTTGTGGCCATGTGTCAGTCATTGGATATAGACTTCCCTCAGGGAGGGGAACAACCTCGGATGAGTCAGCCCCTTTCTGGAAAGGACCCCCCCAAGGGACAGACTCAGCTGTAAGCTTTCATCAGCTAATACTTCAGTGGCTGGAGGAGTACTTCAGTCCTTAGAGAGAAGATGATTATGTGTGGCATAACATGGCATCAGTACAGCTCTTAGAGACTGCAGAAAGTTGAAACTTTAAAAAAGACATCTTCCCTAACAACTGTATCTATCAAGGTAAAAAGAAATTAATTTTCCATTTAACTTTCTTTTTTATACTCTCAGAATAGCTTTGGTGAAGTGAAGCTTTTTTAAGAGGTCCTTCATCTAGCACAAATTAAGTGATCTTTAATGTCTTAACACTCTAGAGGGAGTTAGCGTCTTAAGAAATTGCACCACATTTTTTTAGGTCACTTCTCCCACGGATCATAATCTATCATAGCGGCCGGGCAGCAATTTACATTAATAGCATTATTTCATATTTCTAGAACACATGAAGGTGGAATGTCAAGATCCAGAAACCAGTTAAAACATTCCTATGTAATATCCAATAGTTATCAGAAAGACAGAAAGTAATCTTAGATATTCAAAGGTATGGTGTTATGGACAAACAAGTTGGAGTCTAACATTTCTAGGTTATCTATCAAAAACAGCTCTTTGAATCTATACGTATTCTTCCCCTACTCCTGACCCATCCTCCCATCTGGCCTTCATTGGCCATGGAAAATTTATAAAACAAAGGCTTATGTTTCTTTAAAAAATTTTCCAAACTAGAGATAGTGTTAAATACTCTTATTATGTGGACTTGAATGTGTTCATTTATAATTTCTGTAATGAACGGGTTGATAATAAAAATGTCAAAGTAGCCACTATGCACAAATTGAATAAGAACTAATGGGGATTCACAGTGAACAGTAATAGACTTTTCATTCTTATTGTAGATATGATAATCACCATTGTGAAAGAAAACATTTGTGGAGTTAAATAACTTCAGAATTAGGAAAAACTGAGTGACTAAAATAAAGGATACCATTAACAACTTTTCATAAGACAGCTTACTTGGTGAAATCTGTAATGTGTATGTCAGAGAGAGCAATTCAAAGTGGAGAGGGTTGGAGAGAGAAACAGAGGTGGGGGTGTTGCAAAAAAAAGCACTAAAGATGATGAGAAAAAGTTAAGACTAACAACACTGATAGTGATATAGTCACCTTTCCTAATGTAGATAGCCAAGGAAATAATGAATTAATAATTTAAATACATTTATTTTGGCACAGGATGAAATAACATAAACATCCAGGTGGTCCAGTTATGAGAATTCTATCTCAAGATAACTTAGACTCTTTTCCCATCTCTTCCCTTCTCCTTCTCTTTCTCCTTCTCTCCTCTCTTCCTCACTCTTCCTTCCCTTTGAACTGTTTTATTTAATTTTTATTTGGACTTTGGCTTAATATTTTCAAAGTTACATAAAAATAAAAAGTCATTTCTCTGTTAAATGCAAAGATTTTAAATGCTACCAACTTATAACTGCCATGAAACAAATGACCCACAAAACACTTCTTCTCTCTGAAGAATCTAAAAGATACTTAATAATTTGCCAGTATTTAACTATCACATTTAAATGGAAATTTTGGATTCACTCTGCCACAGCTGATGGAGTCTGGAGAAGAAAATGTACAGAATATTCATTAGATTTTTCAGATAGACCAGTTCCAGTAATGTTTTGTCATCTGCCTTGATGTCAACATACCTTGTCTGTCTTGATGACACTAAAAGCAAATAATATATCTTAAACAGAAATAAGACCAGTAACCAAAAGCTTCTCAGAGAGCCTTGTACATCCCTAGCCTTGTCTGGGATCCTGTTAAGAAAAATAGCATCAGAGGATTTCAGAAATGTTAAACCATTTTTCAGCTTTTAATAAAAACAATAATCAAATGTGCATGACATATTAAGAAGGATGACATGTCCCCACTGATCTGCCCTGGATGATTTAGAATGATGACCTGAGTAGCAAAGCCAGCAGCCTCTTACTCTGAGTCCTTCTTCCCTACGGCCACAGTGTCAGTGCAGGCGCTTTTGCTAGACCATGTTTTTACTCTGAATTCCATTATCACTCGGGAGAGCTTAATTAATGTTTCATGATGCACCTTAACATTTTTTATTTCCATTTGTAACATTGATTAGAGCCTGTCTTATGTCTGTTTTCAGGTCACACAAATACCAACTTACAAAGAGAAAAGAGTGCCCCTTGGGAGGTTGGAAAGTAAACAGAGGCTTATCAGCAGGTTGTGTTGGGGGCAAAAGGCAATTCTAAGTTTCATATAGTACATTTCCAATAGTATTACAATCTTTATGTACAAATTATGAAATAATTTTTATTTGATATGCTATACATTCTAACCTAAAATTAATATTAATCATTTGAGTTATAGCCAATTTTCTTAATGTAGCTCCTCATTTCTTTGATGATTTGTCATCCTTTTTACCATTTCTTGCTGGAGTAGCTTGTTTTCTTATTGCATTCTGAGGGTTTAGGGGGAGGTTTTTGTTTCTTTTGTTTTGTTTGTTTTGATTTGGATGCAAGTTCTTTACCAGGTATAGGGTTTTGCAAATATTTTCTCTCAGTCTATGACTTGTCTTTTCACTTACTTTACAGTGTCTTTTGAAGAGCAGACATTTTAATTTTGCTGTAGTCCAATTTATTATATATACTTTTTTTTTTTTTTACAAATTGGGTTTTTTTGCGTTCTGAGAAATCTTGGCTTAATTCAACGTCACAGAAAGTTGTTTCTATACTTCGTTATAGAATTTTTATAGTTTTAGCTTTTGTATTGGGTCTATTTTGTACACGGTCTGAGGTACAAATAATAGGTCAGTTTTAAAACATTTTTGCTTTTTTCAGTGTCTGTGTAGAGGAATTATTTAGAAAGGTTTTATTTAAAAGCATTTAACTCCTGCCCAGAACAAAACCATTTCTATTTGAGTCATGATAAATATATAAGATAATGTTAATCCATGAATGCAATGCGTATCTCTTGTTTTGTAACAAGGAAGTATACTTTTCGTATTATCTTTAACAAACATTTCCATTACTTACTAAACCAGTTGCCACTGAGGCAATTCTGACTCTGGGTGATCCCATGGGTTTCGGAGCAGAACTACACTCCACAGGATTTTCAATGGCTGTGATCTTTGGAAGTAGATCACCAAGTCTTTCATGTGAAGTGTCTCTGGGTGGATCCGAACCACCAACGTTTGGGTTAGTAGCCAAGCACTTAAGCATTTGAGCCTCCCAGGACATCATTGTATCTACTAAAGATAAATCAGGTTGGAATTTCTGTGCTCAACCTTTGAAAATCTCTTATATCCACATTGTACTGGCATTGATTATCCTAAAACAAGCCAAGTGTTTAAGGCAAATGTAACTGAGGTGTCATGCTTGTTTCATAATATGTGCATATTAATTTTGTTGTCCTACACTGACAGTTTCCTTACTGTAGGGGGCAATACAGCTGAATCAAAACTCTGTTTCTGGTCTCTGCTGTTGTAGTGTGCCATTGAGTCAATTCTGACTCATAGTGACCCTGTAGGACAGAGTAGAACTGCCCCATAGCATCTTTCTTTTCTACCATATCATGAAGCATTGAAGCAAGTCTGTGTTTACTACAGGCAGGATTTTTCTATGATAGATTTCAGAGAAACAAGCTCAGGGAATTCAAGCATATTCACATGTACAAAGGTGTCTGTAAGCCAGAATAAAAGTAGATAAATAAAAGACGAAGTTGTGAAGATGGATTTTTATTCCCCATTTACATGGCTTAGGTGTGCATTCTACTTGATGCAGCTGGCTGTATGCAGGAAGGCACATACTGTACTCTGCACTGAAACTTTTGCTGACTCTTTCCCTGGGAGCTAATATATTGCTTGGCCCAGGCCAGTGAGTAAAACCTGAACTGCTAAATTAAAAATGTATCTGATATATGTTTATTATTACTGAAAGCTTTCTCCTGAAGCTGATGCCCTGAATTTGGACTTCTAGCCTGCTAGATTGTGAGAAAATAAATTTCTCTTTGTTAAAGCCATCCACTTGTGGTATTTCTGTTGTAGCAGCACTAGACGACTAAGACAATTACCAAAAAAATAAAGTGTGAAATTAATGGCATAATATCAAACAGAGTTCATTAGTGATGACAGAGGTTTTGAAAGACTGGTAGCTGATCAAAGATTTGGTGACCAGACTTTTTGAGACTGTGTAAGCTTAATGGATATTAAGCCTTATTTCCGGACTCTATTTCCCCTGACTATTCTGGTAACAAGGCCTTTAGTCACAGTTTGATTTTGTTATATTTCTTTTGTTTCTACCTTCTATAATTCAGTATAACAAACATTTCATGATAGCCAGCTCTGCTTACAGCCCTGTAGAAAATATAAAGATGAAAAATATAAATTTTTTTCACCCAGGATTTTGCATTTTGGGAGGAGAAGATATCCTCATCTAAAACAATATTGGTATGTTGCAAAGGCCTAGGGAAGTAAAAGAATCATATTGCTTAATTCTCTGAAGGACAACAATGATTTCTGGAAGATGAGAATTGAGTTGGGCCTTGAAGGATGGATTCAATAGAAACTTCCAAGGGTGTTGATATAAAAGAGAACATTTGAGTAAAACAAAACAGGAATAATACACTGAAAAAGTTACAAAAACTTTCCCTTATAGTAAACCAGAAATTATCACAGAATTTCATAGCTGGAAAGGACCTTGGAGTTTACTGATCCCATTGGTACTAACCATGTGACTTGTACCACTGCAGTTGACAGAAGTGACACTAAATCATAGAGAAAAAAGGGAGGAATACTGCATTTCATAAAAGTATATTGTGTTCAAATTAATATGTCAAAATTAGCAATCTTTCCCACTTTATTTTATAGATATTTTTTGTACTCAGAGATCTCAAACAGAGAAGAAGGACAAAAATGCTATAAATTCCACTGTTTATAAACATACAATAGAATTCTGGGGAAAAAGATCCATTTTCAAATAATTCTCAAAAAAGGGAAAATAAAAGTCCTTTCAAGGTAGAGTGCCACTCTGAGATGGGAAATGGGGGGAAAAAAAAAAAAAGACTAATTTCTCAAGGTCATTTTTTATAAAGAATTAATATACTTTATAAAACATACATTTGAAAACATTACAATTCTACCAACGTCAAGAAAAGGAATAATGGCCGAATTAAAACTATGCATTATACTGAGGACTATAGATTTCTGAGTGGTATAACAGAAAGGTTTAGTATCCATCTTTAGAAATAGATTAATTTTCATCCTTTGAGAAACAGTAAGGCAGAGATGTTTTCTAATCAGGATTTCCAATGTAAGGAAACTTTATAACTAAAAATTGGAAAGTAGAAGAATTACCTTAAATTCTAAAAATAATTAAGCTGACTCAGGGATATGATTCAAGAAATTTTACTATGGAAAGTTTTTTTTTTTTTTTTTTACTTGTATTGGCTTTACATTAAGTGTCTCAACAAAACAAAATGGTTAAATCAATCAAGTAAAACTATCTGATTTTATTCCCTTCCTAATTTGGCTACCTGCTTGACAAAATTGATCTTCATCAGATCAAAATACATGCAACCTTTGCTGCTCAGAGTTTCCCGCTTCCTACTAGAAATCTGCTTATTTTGTATTTATGGAAATGGTAGTCAGAAGTAAAGAACAGTTTAAATTTACTCTTATTTCAATTTGTGCAGAAGGAATTAAATATTGGGTTTTGAAAATGCCAGTAGAGATAAATGCTCTGTTACATAGACTCCTCTGTGAAAAGGAGTGTTTAGGTTTAGCAAACATTCTGCTGACTTCAGAAAACGATCACGGAAAGTATATGCTGATCTTAAAAAAGCGATCAGAGAGTTTTTTAGCTTCTATGTTCTTAAAATTAGAAAATTCATTGAACTACTTTTATCAGTGTTAATTTTACTTAATTTACTCGAAATAATGCATTGGTATATGTTCCTAACAATGGCTTATTTTCTGGCCATTTTTAGTTTGAAATAAACATGTTTTAAATAAAATAAATATCATTGCTGCAGGGTAGATTTGGCAGAGTACTTTTGAAAATTCAAGATACATTTTTCCAGTGTTTTAGAAAGTACAAATGCTCAAGGATTAGTATATATTTCTTATTAATCCAACCTCTTCTTTGCTTTTCTAAATTCTAGAATTACTGCCTTTGATAATGATGTTATTTAGCTTTCATTCTGTGAGAATTTGATATTTGTAAATGGACTTACATTTCTATGCAGGTTAGTCTCAAATTATATGAAAAATTAAACCTTGAGTTTAGTTTAATTATCAAAATGTTAAGTAAGTTCAAGTGTTATTTGTTATTCCAAGTCTTACATATAATAAGCACGCTAAGTATTTGAATTGATTATTTATTCAAAAAAAAAAAATACTCCCAGAGATTTAATTATAGGGTAAAACTGAGTATTTTCAGATTCATGCTATGTCATAAAATGTGGGTCTATTTTAATTCAAATATTATCCATTTATTGTGTGCATATATTGATTCTTAGATAGAAACCTCTATACATCTTAACTTTGAATATCTTGCCTGAGAAAGAGATATTTATTTATAGCTGATGCCTAAATTCAGGATTAAAATAATTAATGAAAGGTTTGACTTTATCATCAGCTGTAGTAACAAGGCATGAATGCACTACTCAATCCATATCACAATTCATTCTCCCTTTACTGACAACTTCTTTCATTCAGTTTTATTGGGCTCTTATCAATTACTGCTTGTATTTATTAGCTGTTTTCTTATCTCCTTGTCATCTACCCAGCTAGACTTAAAACTGTGTGAATTCAAGACAGTACCTTTATGTTTCAATATCCCATTAGATACACTTTACTCACATAACAATACCCAATTTAGCAGTGAATCAATTTGGGAGATAACATGTTGCCTAATGAAACATTCATCAAATTGTTATTTTCCTCTTCACTTATTTCTGTTCTGTTATGTGCATTATTTTATTTTGTTTTGTTTTATATATTTTGTCACCTGACCATCTTCTTTCAAAACCTGGTAGAAAATTGTAATTGGGTAGGAAGTTTTCTGGGGAAAAAACACCAAAGATGACTGAAAATATGTAGAATGGAAAAGACTTTTAAAATTATTCTACAGGGGGTACGAGAAATCAGCTTCACAGAGCTTCCAGCAGGAGACAGAATAACCAGTAATTGGCGATATGTGCTTTCCCACCCCCCCCCACCCTTCTTCACCCCCACTCGGCCTCCTCTGCTTCCCGTGGCCACAGTCTCTTGGCCAGGACATGCCAGCTGCTTGGATTCCACCCACCTATACTGGCTGACTCCCTGAGTGTTATTTGTTGGCTGCCGGTGTTGCTTTTTTCCACTTCTTTTGATTTCTTCCTTACCTCTCACAACCACCCCTTCCTTTCCTTCAAATACCTGGCTCCATGCGCCATCTTTACTTCTTCCTGAGGGGCTGTGGAGCCCCGTTTCAGTGTGAAACTGCTTCCCAGTCCGTGGTGCCACACTGGTGGGATCCCGGGGCTTTTTGTTTATTTGTTTTGAACTATTTGTTTGTTTTCTTTTTCTTTTCTCAAGTTGGGAGCCCATTCTGGCCGGGCATTGCTGCGCAGCTTGGAACCTACCCCCTCAGCTTGCGCAGATGCACAGAGGGATCCCTGAGAGCATTTCTTTTTCGTGGTTTTTTTTTTTCTTTTTTTTCTGTTTTTTGGGGGTTTTTTTCTTGTTCTTATTTTTAATTTGTTTTGTTTTGTTTTCCCTCTTTTTCCCTTTTTGTCTTTCTTCATTATTCAGTTTTTCATCTCTTTATACCCTCCTTCTTTTCCTGTTCCCTGAATACCTGACACTGAGGGACACCTCTAGGCCTTCTAGCCAGGCTATACTTCAAGACCTGGGAACAACTTCCCCAGACCTCATAGCCACACCAGTGGGATTCCTGGGAGCTTTGTTTTCTTTTTCTTTCTAATTTTTATTTATTCGTTATTTTCTTTTCTTTTCTTCCTCTTTTGCCTTTCTCCATTTCATAGTCTCTCATCTCTCCACTCCAACCGGAAGCTCCCCTAGGGCTCTTTTTTGCTTGTTTGTATGTTTTTGGCTCCTGTTTCTCTCTCTTCTCTCCCATACCCATCTTAGCTCCACACATCTCCCCCCTCCATCCTGCCTATCTGCACTGTATGCTTAACATCACACCACTAAGCAGAACAGGCACAGCCTACCAGAACCTGCCCTGCACTGATTACCAACCCGCCCTGGTGGCTGTAGTAAGTGCCACAAACAACCCGTCCCAGTAATTCTACTTCAGCTAGACCTGCCCTGCTGTACCATATCTGAGCGACTGACACTGCCAATCGGAGAAGGAGGTGAAAAGTATCATGCCCACAGATGAGCAAACAAAAAAGAACACACAGCCCGCCTGCTCAGACATAGCCAAATAAAAAAAAGGACAAAACAAACAAATCTACAATCAATAAACAATAAAAATAATTACTGAACGCCCCAAAGACAGCAGACAATATCAAAACATTTACAAAAACAGGACAGGATGGTTCCAGTAGGCTTCCAAAATAAAACACCAGATGACTTTCCAGTAGAAGAAAAGGCACTAGAACTACCTGATAGGGAATTCAAATCTCTAATACTCAGAATTCT
>NW_004443968.1:18530826-18532207 GCF_000243295.1 Trichechus manatus latirostris
TAAACAACAAGATTTCAGAAATGGATGAGAAATATGTGGGATACAATCAAAAGCAAAAATTTTCGAGTGATCAGAGTTCCAGAACAGGGGGAGAAAACAGAAAACACAGAGAGGATCATTGAAGAACTCCTGACAGAAAACTTCCTCAGTATTGTGAAAGGTGAAAAACTGGCCATCCAAGAAGCCCAATGAACCCCCTATAGGATAGACCCCAAAATAAAATCACCAAGGCAGATCATAATCACACTTGCCAAAACCAAAGACAAAGAATCCTGAGAGCAGCTTGTGAAAAACAAGAAGTCACATACAGAGGAGAGACAATAAGACTAAGCTCAGATTATTCAGCAGAAATGATGCAGGCAAGAAGGCAATGGGATGACATATATAAAACCTTGAATGAAAAAAATTGCCAGCCAAGAATAATATATCCTGCAAAACTCTTGTTCAAATATGTTGGTGAAATTAGAAATTTCCAGATAAACAGAAATTAAGGAAGTATGTACAAACCAAACGAAACTTACAAGAATTATTAAAGGGAGTTCCTCGATCTGAGAACAAAAAACTTCAGCTCACGGGAGGAATCTAGGATGCAGAATCTTACCAGCCAGATACCCAGTCTGGGAAATGAACTCTGAAGGACTATCCAAATCCAAAAGAAATACAACAGGGAATCAGAACAGTTAATCTGTAAATGACAACAACATCAGAACAATAAAAGAGAGAGTAAATGGTGTAGGTATAGAACCCTCTAATGGAGAGGAAGGCAAGGTGATACCAAGTAATAATAGACTGCTTCAAACTTAGAAAGATAAGGGTAAATTTCACAGTAAACACAAAGAAAGTTAACAAACATAAAAATAAAGAGGAAAATCATAAAGTCTCAGTAAAAACAAAACCTACAAAAACAAAGAAATGAAAAACAAAGTCCACAAACAAAAGGAATTCAGCACAAGAGTGTAAGAAGAACAAAGAAAACGTCAGCACCACAAAAAAAAAGCACTACAAATGACAGCAATAACCTCACATCTATCAATAATAACACTGACTGTAAAAGGTCTCAATGCACCCATAAGGAGACAGAGAGTGACAGAATGGATTAAAAAACAGGATCCATGAATATGCTGTCTACAAGAGACACATTTTAGAAACAAAGATGTACATTTATTAAAAATCAAAGGTTGGAAAAAAATATATCAAGCAAACAACTACCAAAAAAGAGCAGGAGTGGCAATATTAATCTCAAATAAAATAGACTTTAAAACAAAATCCACCATAAAAGACAAAAAAAAGGACAGTATATAATGATTAAAGGGATGCTCCATCATGAAGACATAACCATAATAAATATCTATGCACCCAAAGACAGGGCTCCAAAATACAT
>NW_004443968.1:18534791-18557384 GCF_000243295.1 Trichechus manatus latirostris
CTATTTAACATTGTGCTGGAAGTTCTAGCTAGAGCAATAAGGCAAGAAAAAGAAATAAAGGGCATCCAAATTGGTAATGATGAAGTTAAACTGTCACTTTTTGCAGATGATATGATACTATACATAGAAAACCCTAAAAATTCCATGAGAAATCTACTGGAACAAATAGAAAGATTCAGCAGAGTAGCAGGATACAAGATAAACATACAAAAATCAGTTGGATTCCTATACACCAATAAAGAAAACAATGAAAAGGAAATCAGGAAAACATTCCATTTATAACAGCCCCTAAAAGAATAAAATACTTAGGAATGAATATAACCAGGGATGTAAAAGACCTATACAAAGAAAACTACAAAACACTACTGCAAGAAACCCAATGGCATCTACATAAATGGAAAAACATACCATGCTCATGGATAGGTAGACCTAACATTGTTAAAATGACAATTCTACCCAAAGCAGTTTACAAATACAATGCAATCCCAATGTAAATACTGAAAACATTCTTCAAAGAGATGAAAAAACTAATTATTAACTTTATATGGAAAGGGAAGAAGCCCCGGATAAGTAAAGCACTACTGAAGAAGAAGAATAAAGTTGGAGGACTCACACTACCTGACTTCAGAATCTACTATCCAACTACAGTAGTCAAAACAGCCTGGTACTGGTACAATGACAGATACATTAACCAATGGAAGAGAATTGAGAACCCAGATGTAAATCCATCCACCCACGGTCACCTGGTCTTCAACAAGGGCCCAAGTCCATCAGATGGGGAAGAGACAGTCTTTTTAACAAATGGCACTGCAAAACTGGATATTCATCTGCAAAAAAATGAAACAGGACCCATGCCCCTCACCATATACAAAAACAAATTCAAAATGGATCAAAGACCTAAGTATAAAGCCAAAAACTATAAAGTTCATAAATGAAAAAATAGGACCAACACTACAGGCCCTAATACATGGTATTAACAGGATACAAACCATAACCATCAACACACAAATCCCAGAAGATAAGTTATATAACTGGGCTCTTCTAAAAATCAAACACCTATGTTCTTCAAAAGAGTTCACCAGAAGAGTCAAAAGAGAACCTACAGACTGGGAAAAAATTTTGGACAGTACAAGTCAAACAAAGGTCTAATCTCCATAATCTACAAGAAAATCCAACACCTCTACAGCAAAAAGACAAATAATCCTATTAAAAAATGGGCAAAGGAAATGAACAGACACTTCACCAAAGAAGATATCCAAGTGGCCAACAGACACATGAGGAAATGCTCCCAATCACTAGCCATTAGAGAAATGCAAATTAAAACCACAATGAGATACCATCTCATCCCAGCATTACTACCGCGAATCAAAACCACTGGAAATAACAAACTTTGGAGAGGCTGCAGGGAGATTTGAACTCTTATGCACTGCTGGTGGGAATGCAGAATGATACAACCATTTTGGAAAATGATATGGCACTTCCTTAGAAAGTTAGAAATCGAAATACCATACAATCCAGTAATTCCACTCCTAGGAATATATCCTAGAGAAATAACAGCTGTCACACGAATAGACATATGCACACCCATGTTCATGTCAGCATTTTTTACAATAGCAAAAAATGGGAACAACCTAGATGCCCATCAACAGATGAATGGCTAAACAAACTATGGTACATACACACAATGGAGTACTATGCAACGAGAAAGAACAATGATGCATCTGTGAAGCATCTCATAACATGGATGAAACTGAGGACATTATACTGAGTGAAATAAGTCAATCACAAAAGGACAAATATTGTATGAGACCTGTATTGTAAAAAACCATGAAAAAGTTTACACACAAAAAATCACAATCTTTGTTGGTTACGAGGGCTGGGAGGGCTGGGGGGGAATACTAAACAGACAATGGATAAGTGGTGTCTTTGGTGAAGGGTGAGACAGAGCACAATATTGGGGAAGCCAGCACAACTTGTACAAGTAAGGGTCTTGGGAGCTCCATAGACACATCCAAACTCCCTGAGGGACTGAATTGCTGGGCAGAGGGCTGAGGGGACCATGATCTCGGGGAACATCTAGCTCAGTTGGCATAACATAGTTTATAAAGACAATGTTCTACATTCTACCTTGGTGAATAGCATCTGGGGTCTTAAAAGCTTGTGAGCAGCCATCTAAGATACTCCACTGGTCTCACCCCTTTTGGAGCAAGGGAGAATGAAGAGAACAGGATACAAGGAAAAGGTTAGTCCAAAGGACTAATGGACCACAGCTACCAAGGCCTCCACCAGACTGAGTCCAGCACAGCTAGATGGTGCCTGGCTACGACCACTGATTGCTCTGACTGGGATCACAGCAGAGGGTTCTGGACGGAGCTGGAGAAGGATGTAGTACAAAATTCTAAATCACAAAAAAAGCCTAGATTCACTGGCCTGAAAGAGATGGGAGAAACTCCGAGAGCATGGCCCCCAGACACCGTTTTAGCTCAGTGATTAAGTCACTTCCAAGGTTCACCGTTCAGCCGGGGATTGGACAACCCTCTAAAACAAATCATGACTAATGAGGCACAGTAGTCCAGGGACAAGTACTGGAAGGCAGAAGGGGACAGGAAAGATGGTGATAGGGAACCCAAGGTTGAGTAAGGACAGTGTTACATGTAGTGGGATTGTTAACCATTGTCATAGGGCAATATGTATACTGTTTAATGGGAAACTATTTTGTTCTGTAAACCTTCATCTAAAGTGACAATAGCAGCAAGACTGAAAGAACGTAATCAATGTCACTGAATTGTGCATGTAGAAATTTTTGAAATGTGTATCTTTGGCTATGTGTATTTTCACCAAAAAAAAAAAGAAAGGTCGAGAAGGGAGATGGTTGACATGTCGTGGGGCTGTTACCCACTGTCATAAAATAATATGTTTACTGACTGTTTGGTGAGAAAGTATTTGTTCTGTAAACCTTCACCTAAAGTACCAAAAAAAAAAAAAAATTGTTCTAGGTATTAGAAGATACATTTTCTCCTTTATTTTTTGAGTTTTGTAATGCACTTGTGAAGCACTGTGTGTTTTCTCTGTGACTGAACACAAATTCAGTTCACAGAAGAAAGTGAAATAATTTATTAATATTTGTTCAGAAGATGTACATAAAATAATCCAGCAAAGCAGCAAATTAGAGACACTTAGGAACTAGAAGTTGAGATTCTAATGATAACTTACACCACTAACATGCCAGTTTTTGTGAGACTAATTAGTCTTCCATAATGGAATATTGTGTAATTGACTCTATACAGTCATGAGAGATGAAATTGAAAACAATTGGGGTATTTCCTGATATTTATATTCCTAAATTATCAACCATAATTATTTTTTTTAATTTTTCAGGCAATTGACTTGCAATTTTTATAATGAATATTGGAATATATTCCTGCTTTGAAATCTTTTCATAATGCATATTCCAGCAACCTCTTCATATCAAGGACTTCAAAATGTGTTAGAATTTTAACTTAATTAGTTCCACAGAAATATTCTTAACTGAAAGGGAGACACTTACTGGGTAAACTAATAAAATATTGCATCACACATTTTCATAGATGGCAAAAACATTCCTTTATTGTAAAATCAATATAAATATTATAGAAATGTTTGAAATATAGGGAGGAAATAATCCATAATTCCACCAACTTGAAATGATAGCACTGTAAAGTTGTTCTATTATTGTAATTCTGGTATGATTTTTTTTATATAGCTGAGTATGTAATTTTGTTTGACATTTTCAGATACGAAAATGTTTAATAACTAAGAGATCTGAGAGAGGATCATTTATTCAAAGAGAACCAGAAGAGAAACTGAAATATTACTCCACGTTATGAATTCACAGAGGATCAAACTGAGTAATTTATATGTGAAAGAAAATAGCGAAAAATCTGAGACAGACGGAATTGGTTGGTTAAGTTACCAAGTAAGTGCGATACTGTTAGTACTGTATTGTTCAACTGATGGTTGAGTAGGAGCCTAGAAAATATCAGTCAGTTTGGGTTTAAAAAGTCCCAAATCGCAGAGCAATAACTGAACAAACATTTATTTTCCATTTACATTACACAGTGCATGCCTTGGTGACTCTGCAGTATACGATTACACAGAGACCCAGGTTAATATAAGGTTGCATCATCTTATGTTTATTATCCATAGTATAGAACATACTGAAAACTTGTTCAATGAAAGAAGTGAAAAGGAAATGAGAGAATCCCATAATTTATGCCTTATCCAAGAAGTGAGGCACATCACTTCTCACAGACCACTGGCCAGAACTAATCATATGTCTTTGCCTAGTTTTTTGTATATATCCAGAAAGAGAAGAGGATTAGATATTGGTGAGCACTAGTGCCATCCATTGCATAAAAATAGATGTATTACTGCAATGCTTTAGCTGATTAATTAGCATTCTCTGTTTTAAGAATATTTAACCAGGCTCATGAACTGAAATTTTAATTAAAATTTCTTCATTTGAATGATATATTCATTTTTTCAGCATTTTAAGTAATATTTTCTCCTTTTGGGAGACAAATTATGACAAAATTATATATTATTGGCATGCATTTCTATTTGAATCTGCTATTTCAAATATAGGTTGTTAGTTTAAATTTGTTTCTCTTAATTTTGTAATTATTTTGAATGGAACAATTCTTATGGTAAAACCGTTGTTGTTTTTGTTAGTTGCCATCATGTTAGCTCCAACTCATGATGACCTTACAGATAACATAATGGAAGGAATGTTGCCCGGTCCAATCCCATATTCATAATCCTTGGTATGTTTGAGTCCGTTGTTCAGGCTATTGTGTTAATCCATCTCACTGAAGGATTTCTTCGATTTTTTTGGCCCTCTACTTTACCAAACTTGATGTCTTTTTCTAGCAATCAGTCTTTCCTGATGATATGTCCAAAGTAAGAAAGTCAAAGTCTCATCATCTTCCCTTCTTAGAAATATTCGGGTTTTATTTCTTCTAAGACTGATTTGTCCTTTTGGGAGTTCACAGTATATTCGAATATTCTTTCCCAACACAACAAGTTGAATTAGTCAGTTATTCTTCTCTCTTCTTCTGTATTCCTTTTTCACTATCCAACTTTCACATACATGTGGGGCGACTGAAAAGATCATGACTTGAGTTAGATGCACATTAGTCATCAAAGTGGCGTCTTTGCTGTTTAAAACCTTAAAGAGATCCTTTGCTACAGAGTTTCCCAATGCAATACATTGTTTGATTTCTTGATTGCTGCTTCCATGGATATTGACTGTTGATCCAAGCAGAATGAAATCATTGACAACTTCAATTTCTTCTCCATTTATCACGATGTTGTTTATTGGGTTCAGTTGTAAGGATTTTTGTTTTCTTCATGCACACGTGTAATCCATAGTTAAGGCTGTAATCTTTGACGTTCCTCACTAAGTGCTTCAGGCTGTCTTCATTTTCAGCAAGTAAGGTTGTGTCATCTGCATACCACAGATTGTTAATGAACCTTCCTCCAATTCTGATGCTGCATTCTTTTTTATATAGTCTGATTTCTTGGATTACTTGTTCAGAAAACTAATTGAATAAGTAGGTGAAAGTGTACAATTCTGGTATGTACCTTTTTAAATTCTAAACCATACAGTAACCCCTTCTTTTGTTTGACGACTGCTTCTTGATCCATGTACAGGTTCTGAAATTCCCATTCTTTGCAATTCTATCCTTAATTTGTTATGATCCATGTGGTCGAGGCTCTTTTGGTAGCTGATAAAACACAGGTAAACATCTTTCTGGTATTCTATGCTTTCAGCCAAGATCCATCTGACAACAGCAAAGATATCCTTCATTCCATGTCCTCTTCTGAATCAAAGCTGAACTTCTGGGAGTCCTCTGTCAATGAACGGCTGCAGTCATTTTTTAATTATCTTCAGCAGAATTTTTCTAGCATTTGACATTAATGATATTGTCTCATAATTTCTGACTTTCATTTGATCACTTTTCTTTGGAATAGGCACAAATATGGATCTCTTCCAGTCAGTTGGCAAGGTGGCTGTCATCTAAATTTCTTGACATAGGTGAGTGAGCACTTCCATCATCGTATCCTTTTGTTGAAGCATCTCAGTTGGTAACCTGTCAATTCCAGCTGTTTTTTGCCAATACATTTAGTGAAGTTTGGACTTCTTCCTTCAGTGATTCATACACAATCATACTGAACTAGTCTTGAACTTCTAATTATCACTGCCACATCATAATTCAGATCCTTTTATCTCTTGCTTATAGTATTGTAAGTGCCTTCCAACTGGTTGTCCTACTTCTATTTCCCCTTTACTACTTTCACAGCACACAACCAATCTAAATGTCTCTCTCTCTCTCTATGTTTGATACACACATATACACAAGTTTAAACTAAACAACTTTTTGAAACAAAATTCCAAATGGGTCTCTTTCTATCTAAAAATCTTTGATATCTTTTTATTTCTTGCTGAAATAAGTTAAAATTTCATTTGGTATTTTTTATTTTTATCCCTAAGCCTAGAATCTCCATCCACTCCAATTTCAGCTCTGTTAGCTTCCAGCTACAAATGGGGAAAGCAGATGATGTCAAGCTGATTGATTTAATCAGGCTGTGACAAGTAATAACTTATAAGTGTACCTCAGATGTATTTTTTGCTTGATTTATAGTGAGGAAAGTATCAATAAGGAAAATATTTTGCTGTGTCAGATATTTCCTCATGAATTGTTCCAAAACTTATTGGTTTAAAATAACAGTCATTTAAATTATCCCTCTGAGTTTAACTGGGTGGTTTTATAGTCTAAACCATCTTGGGTGTGCTCTGTTGAGCTCTCTCATATATCTTTTGTCAGCTGCTAGGTCAAGAGGATGTCTTAAGATGTCTTCACTCATATGTCAGGCAGTTGGAAAACTGTTGTCCAGGAGCACTGGTTTTCCCCTACATGGCTTCTCATCCTCCAACAGGCACTACATTATTTACCTGACGGTCTAAAGATGCGAAGTCCAACAACAACAAAACAGCTGCAATGTGCAACATTTTTCAAGTATCTGCCTTTGAAACTTTTAAAAATGTCTGATTGGCCTAGCAAATCATAGGGCCAATCCAGAGTCAAGGGTTGGTGAAATAGGGGCCACCACTTGATTGAAGGTTGAGGCTCATTAAAAAAACACATTGCTGTCAAGTTGTTTCCCACTCATAGCGACCCTATAGGTAGATTAGAACTGCCCCATAGGGTTTCCAAAGAGTGGATGATGGATTCAAACTGCTGACGTTTTGGTTAGTAGCCTGAACTCTCAACCACCAGGGTTCTGAAGGTTGAGGCAGTTTTTGTAACTTATGTCTGCCTAGGAATTTGTATATTGAGTTGGAAAATTTGGGGGAATAAAGGTGTTAATAAGAATACTTTTTAGAATTGATCGCATTGGTATGGTGTCTCAAAAGGAGCCCTGACAGTGTAATGGTTAAGCACTTGGCTACTAACTGAAAGGTCAGTGCTTCAAATCCACCAGCAGCTCTGCGGGAGAGAAGACCTGGTGATCTGCTCCTGTAGAGATTACAGCCTAGAAAACCCCATGGAGCAGTTCTACTCTGTCTTAAAGGGTCACTGTGAGTTAGAATCAACTTGACAACACACAGTAACAACAATATGGTATCTACACTATTTTCAAAGATTGATATTATTTTAAATTTATGGAAATAAAATAATTATAATTGTTACAACTTATTATATTAACTGCAATTACATTGTGCAAAATATAATTTTTAAAAATACTGGAGCAGGTGTAATCATTTGGTAAGAGAAAGCATATTCACATCCAATAAATAAGTTTAGTTACAAAAGTACAACTATTCACAGATATAACCATAACCTATTTCACCAAAGATACTAGAGACTTTATAATATTTAGAATATCCCTTGAGAGGAAGCAGATAAAAATTGAAATTTGATAAATGTAATTCCTTTATTCCCTCTACTGAGACTACATTCTGAGCACTGAGGACATGCAAGGACAGATATGATGGCTTCAGCAAAGCTGAGATCTTTACCTGTAAATATTTTTTTAAATATTTTTACCAAGAAATATTTTATTAAAGAATCTCCCATTTATTATGAATCGTTATTTGTGTCTGATCATTATTAGGAAGGAAGAATGACAATCGGTTCAGAATGATATTAAGTGCAATGATTTTCTAAACCAGCATGAGAAAACATGGGATTCTGACATTAAAGGCTGGCCAATATTCCCACACTCACCTCTTTTATAAAAGATGAGATTATGCATTATAATTGCAGAAATATTTTTAAAATGGAACAAGATTATAGAATTAAAAGTATCATATCTTTTCCAAATTCTTATGAAGTACTCACTTAAAGCACACATAAACATAAATTCTTTCATTCCAATATTGTTTTATAATTTTTATGATGAATATAAGATGATAGGTACTTATTTTATGTATATTTGTCAATGTATATTTAATCTTTTTTTCATATATTTGTTGTCTACCATAACAGTTTTTACAGTTATAATTTGTATGGTTTTTTGCTTACTAAATTAGTAAAACTAGGCATGACATACCAGACAACTGAGATTATGCTACATAAGTTCAGGCTATGATTCTTCTTCTGAGGATGATTTATGACTCCATGATTCCATAAAATACTAAGATACTATGATAACAAAATATATTTTATTTAAGACTATATATTATCACCACCTGTCTGTCAGTTTGTCATACTGTGGTGGCTTGCATGTTGCTGTGTTACTGGAAGCCACCAGTATTTCAAATACCAATAGAGTTGTCTTGGTGGGCAGGTTTCAGCTGAGCTTCCAGACTAAGAAAGAATAAGAAGAAGGACCTGGCAGTCTACTTCTGAAAAAATTGATGAGAGAAAACCTTATGAATAGCAGCTGAACATTGTCTGATATAGTGGCAGAAGATGAGCCCCTCAGGTTGGAAGGTACTCAGAAGATGACTGGGGAAGACTGCCTTCTCTAAGTAGAGTCGACATTAATGACGTGGATAGAGTCAAGCTTTCAGGACCTTCATTTACTGATGTGGCACGACTCAAAATGAGAAGAAACAGCTGCAAACATTCATTAATAATCAGAATATGGAATGTACAAAGTATGAATCTATTCAAGTTTATGCACCAACCACTAAGGTCAAAGATGAAGAAATGGAAGATTTTTACCAACTTCTGGGGTCTGAAATTGATCAAATATGCAATCAAGATGCATTGATAATTACTGGCAATTAAAATGTGAAAATTTGGAAACAAAGAAGAAAAACTGGTAGTTGGAAAATATGGCCTTTGTGATAGAAATGACACTGGAGATCACATGATAGAATTTTGTAAGACCAACGACTTCTTCATTGCAAATACCTTTTTCAACATCATAGACAGTGACTATACACATGGATATCACCAGACGGAACACACAGGAATCAAATCAACTGTATCTCTGGAAAGAGACCATGGAAAAGCTCAATATCATTAGTCAGAACAAGGCCAGGGTCCAACTATGGAACAGAACTTCAATTGCTCATATGCAAGCACAAGATGAAGTTGAAGAAAATTAGAACAAGTCCATAAGAATCAAAGTAGGACTTTGAGTATATCCTACCTGAATTTAGAGGCCATCTCAAGAATAGATTTAATGCTTTGCCCACTAATGACTGAAGACCAGACAAGTTGTGGAATGACATCAAGGACACCATACATGAAGAAAGCAAAAGATCATTAAAAGGACAGAAAAGAAAGAAAAGACCAAAATGAATGTCGGAAGAGACTCTGAAATTTGCTCTTGAAAGTAGACTAGCTAAAATGAAATAAGGAAATGATGTAGTAAAAGAGCTGAACAGAAGGTTTCAAAGGGCAGCTCAAGGAAATAAAGCAAAGTATTATATTGAAACATGAAAAGACCTGGAGATAGAAAACCAAAAGGGAAGAACAAGCTCAGCATTTCTCAAGCTGAAAGAACTGAAGAAAAAATTCAAGCCTCGAGTTGCAATTTTGAAGGATTCTACAGAGAAAATATTAAACGACACAGGCAACATCAAAAGAAGGTGGAAGGAATACACAGAGTCACTGTTCCAAAAAAATTGGTAGACGTTCAGTCATTTCAGGAGATAGCATATGATCAAGAACCAATGGTACTGAAAGAGGTCCAAGCTGCACTGAAGGTATTGGTGAAAAACAAGGCTACAGGAATTGACCGAATATCAACTGAGATGTTTAAACTAAATGAATGCAGCACTGGAAGTGCTCACTTGTCTATGCCAAGAAGTTTGGAAAACAGCTACCTGGCCAACCAGTTGGAAGATATCCAAAGAAAGGTGATTCAACCAAATGCAGAAATTATTGAACAGTATCATTACTATGACACACAAGTAAAATTTTGCTGAAGATCATTCAAAAGCAGCTGCAGCAGTATATCAATAGGAAACTGCCAGAAATTGAAGCCAGATTTAGAAGAGGATGTAGAACAAGGGATATCATTGCTGATGTCAGATGGATCATGGCTGAAAGCACAGAATATCAGAAAGATTTTTACCTGTGTTTTATTGACTATGCAAAGGCATTCAACTGTGTGAATCATAACAAATTATGGGTAACATTATGAAGAACAGGAATTCCAGAACACTTAATGGTGCTTGTGAGGAACCTATATATATATATATATGAGGCAGTTGTTCAAACAGAGCAAAGGGATACTGCATGATTTAAAGAAAGAAATTTTAAAGTCAAGAAAAGTGTGAGTCAGGACTGTATCCTTTCACCATACTTCTTCAATCTGTGTGCTGAGCAAATAATCTGAGAAGCTGGACTCTATTAAGAAGAATAGGTCATTAGGATTGCAAGAAGACTCATTAACAACCCTCAATATGCAGTGGACACAACCTTGCGTGCTGAAAGTGAAAAGGTCTTGAAGCACTTACTGATGAAGGTAAAAGACTACAGCTTTCAAGTATGAGTTACACCACAACATCAAGAAAACAAAAATCCTCACAACTGGACCAATAAGCAACATCATGATATTGAAGTTGCAAAAGATTTCATTTTACTTGGATCTACAATCAACACCCATGCAAGCAGCAGTCAAGAAATCAAAGTACACATTGCACTGGATAAATCTGCTGCAAAAGATCTCTTGAGTGTTAAAAGCAAAGATGTCACTTTAAGGACTGAGGTGTGCCTGACCCAAGCCATGGTATTTTCAATCACCTCGTATGTGTGGGAAAGCTAGACAATGAATAAGGAAGACTGAAGAAGAATTGATGACTTTGAATTATTGTATTGGTGAAGAATATTGAATATACCATGGACTGCCAGAAGAATGAACAAGTCTGTCTTGGAAGAAGTGCAGCCAGAATGCTCCTTAGAAGCAAGGATGGTGAGACTTCTGCTCATATACTTTGGACATGTTATCAGGATGAACCAGTCCCTGGAGAAGGACATCATGCGTGGTAGAGGATCAGCAAAAAAGAGGAAGATCTTTAACCAGATGATTTGACACAGTGGCTGCAACAATGAGCAAGCATAACAATGATTTTGAGGATGGTGCAGTACCAGGCAGTGTTTTGTTCTGTTGTACATAGGGTTGCTACGAGTCAGAACCAACTCGGCTGCACCTAATAACATACACACGTGTATATACATATACACACACACACACACACACACACACGCATATGTGTGTGTGTGCATGTGTTTGTACACATACACATACACCCATGTAGACTTCTGGTTTCCGGTTCAGCATAGAAAGAACTTGGAAGTCATCACTTACATCCTTACGACAAGAAAAAAGCTGAACAACTGAAATGTATAAGTCTTCTTACATCCATCAGAGAATGGAGGTCACCAGCAAACTACTATCCTGAAAACCTGAGAGACAGAGAATCACCTCTAACCAGGAACAGGAACTGCCACCACTGGACCCAGCATCAGGTAGGAGTACATAAAGTGTAATTGACTAATTGCTGGAAACTGAGAGTGGACTAGCTTGAGAGATTAAAAACTCTTACAGGCTCAGGTTTAGGAAGACCCTTCACTTACGTCAGTTTTAACTCCAGGAGGGAGCGTCTTTCCAAGTTCTCAATGTCAAGCTCTGCGGAAAACCTCCTTGTGCTTCTGGCAGGTGAAGGTGAAAAGTAACCATTTTGAAATAGTACTGCATTTTTCTTAACAACTGCCTGCCCTGAAGGGAAATCACCAGAGCTTAACCAAGGCGGGTTTTATCAAAACCTGATTTAAAAAACAAAAACATTGTTACCACCAAGTCTATTCTGACTCATAGTGACCCTATACAATAGACTAGAACTGCCCCATAGGGTTTTCAAGGAGCAGCTGCTGGATTTGAACTGCTGATCTTTGGGTTAGCAGCCATAGCTCTTAACCACCACACCACCAGTGCTCCCAATGATTTAGGGGAAGGAAAATACCCAAATCCAGCCCCTGCTAGTCTTCCACATGCAGGAAGATAAATACCCTCCTACAAGCCCCTTTAGCCTTGGGCATTGGGGAAAGGAAATATCCCACTTCTGTTCACTCTAGCCTTCCTATTTCACCCAATGAGTGCAGAAAAAAAAGCTGAGAAGCACTTTTGAAGTTTAGTGAAATTAGCGTTTGGCTTAACTGAAGAACCCTTTCTAAATCAAAAAGAAATAATCTACTCATTTTCCAAGAAAAATTCTCCATTTACTCATTTTCCAAGAAAAATTCTCCATTTACTCACTTTCTTCCAGCTTATTAAATTCAGTCATTACCTGCTGCCTATCCCATATTTCTACCCTATCTGAACAGAATGGATAAATAGCCTTTTGCTGTCCTCAATCTAAATCCATCTTTCCTTTTACTTTGATCTAATTATTCATAACTTTTTATTATTCTCACTTCCCAACATTTTAACTTCTGATCTGAAGCCAAAAAAATGCTGTAAGAGAAAATTTTGCATACTTAAGTCCCACTGAACTCTTCACTCTTATGGCATGCCCTGTTTCTACACTTACCTTCCTTTCATTTAGGAGATGATAGTGCCTTTTATTTTCTTCGAAGCAGCAACAGCACATGGACTCTAGTTTCCCTCAATGCCTTACTCATGAAAGACATGGCAACATTAATTTAATTGATTTATTTATTTATTTTAAATATAATTAAATATATTTAATTAATTTTTAATTAATTTAACATTAATTTCATCTTCCAAATATTCCATCTCTATTATCCTAGGAGTTTTTTTAAATCCAAACTTACAAAAAATTATCCTAATAATTAAAAAAAAATTTTTTTTAAGTATCTTGAATGTGATGCCTTCTGTAACAATCATCTATTTCCCTTAAAAAAATTTCTATTTTCTCTGTATTTTATTTCTTTTTTATTCAACCCCCTAATGACCTTTATTTCTATGGAGTTATAAAGTATATATTTTTCCCTTGTTCCAAATCTAGAGTCTTTTCCTGTTCTTTTTTTACCACTGAATTTACCACTCTTAACAAATAAGCAACATCATGATAAACGGTGAAAAGACTGAAGCTGTCAAGGATTTCATTTTATTTGGATCCACAATCAACACCCATGGAAGTAAAAGTCAAGAAATCAAATGACTTATTGCATTGGGTAAGTCTGCTGCAAAAGACCTCTTTAAAGTATGAATAAGCGAAGATTCACCTTGAAAACTAAGGTGTGCCTGACCCAAGCCATAGTGTTTTCAAACGCCTCATTTACATGTGAAAGCTGAATGATGAGTAAGCAAGATCAAAGAAGAATTGATACCTTTGAATGGTGGTGTTGGGGAAGAATATTGAATATACCACGGACTGCCAAAAGAATGACAAATCTGTCTTGGAAGAAGTACAACCAGAATGCTCCTTAGAAGAGAGGATGGCGAGACTACTCTCACGTATTTTGGACATGTTATCAGAAAGGATCAGTCCCTGGAGAAGGATGTCATGCTTGTAGAGGGTTAGCGAAAAAGAGGAAGACTCTCACAAGATGGGTTGACACAGTGGCTGCAACAAAGGGCTCAAGCATGACAACGATTGAGAGGATGGCACAGGACCGGGCAGTGTTTCATTCTGTAGTGCATGGGGTCTCCATGAGTCGGAACCAACTTGATGGCACCTAACAACACAGTAGGATTAAATACTGTTCTCCAGCCTAGCCTTCCTATCAGTCTCTCTGGCTCTTTTAACACTTCCTATCTTTTCCATTAATCCTTCTCTCCTCCCTACAGGATATTTTTCCTTGAAATTTTAAATTCAGTGTATCTTAAACTAAACTCATCGCTTTGAACACCAACCAAGCTCTTCTTTCCAGTATCAAGTTTAATGTAGTACAAATATGAAAAACTTGATGCCAATAAATTGGAAAGTGTATGTTTAATGGACCAATCAATGAAGCTATGATAAGATAAATGACTAACTTCCCATAGGAAACAATGGAGTCAAGAAAGTACGGTAATGCTTGGGAACAAAGTAAGGACATTCATATTGGCAACATCTATTCAACATTGTACTAAAGTTTCTAGATACTGGAATATGAAAAAAAAGAAATAAGTTAAAATATTAAAGGCATCCATACAGTAAAGACAGAAGTAAGAATGTCTTTATTTGCAGAAGACGTGATGCTATATGTAGAAAATCCAAAGGGGAAAATTTATTAGAACTAATAAATGAGTTTAATAACCTCAGAGGATACAAGTTCAATACCCTTAAGAGCAGACCCAGTAACTTTTCCTCATCTTACAAAAAGCTGAGATGAAAATATGCTATGTTTTAAAATTTGTTTTTATTAATCAGTGTATCAATTTTTAGTCTCTGGACTAGAATCATGCACCTATTAATTTGAATTAAACCACACATATTAAAATCAATCACTGAGGTAAAATTTAATATGCTGAAGCATATTATGAAAATGTCTAATAAGCTGATGTGATTTAAAAACATATTAATTCTCCTAAAATCAGCAATCAATTCAATAGGTCTAAAAATACTTAGCAATTTATAATTTTAATAAGAATGACATGGTATATTGCTTTTAGGAACTAATGTCAGCTGTATTCATTATTTTACTAAGCACACCAAAAGACACATATTTGCCTCACATTTTACTGGAATCATGTTATAAAACTCTTCAATATTAAAAGGAACTCAGTATAAAATATCTGTGCCTTGTCTAAGAAAAGGATCGAAAACTCTAATGTACCAAAGAATATATAACATGATATAATCTAGATGCTTTCATGATATGATATGTGTCTGGTGTAAATTTTTTGAGTCCCAAAAGTAACTAATAGACAAAATTATACAGTAAATAACACACTTATAAATGTCCAAGGGAAAATAAAACCTGAAGAGCTATGTAAGATTGAATTATGTCCTGTTCTAAAGGGTAGTCTGTCATCAATGGTGTTACAAAGGAGACAACACTCTACCTCAACAGAATACAAGTTGACTGACACAAACATCCATAATGCAAAACAAACTTCTCTATACAGATTTATACACTAACTGCAATGTCGATTTTGTGCAAGCTTCTTTAGTTTTTGTTTACTGTACATATTGTATGTGAGAACACATATCCCAATGTTATATTTTCAATTCAACAACAGCAACAAACATACCGATAACCTATGCTACACTATTGTTTTACACCAGTAAAAGAGAAAACAAAACAAACAAAAAACCCTGTAATTCTTTTAGATAGTAAAAACTGTACAGTTTCAATTGCAGCTTGTAAATATAAGGAGAAAAATTAAATTAGACAAACTATTTTTAGACAAAAGATTTCCCATGCAGCTGCTTCATAAATGTGAACCTCAGGAATTTCTGCACACTCAATACTTTTCTTTGAGGTGTGAAACCCCGCAAAACCTCTAGTAAGCAAGAAATTTAAGATTCTGGGTACTGGGGTGCATTGACCTGTGTTACACGCCCTAAGAAAATTTTACACACTTGCCGTGGAGTTGATTCAAACTCATGGAGACCCCATCTGTATCAGAGTAGAACTGTGAGCCATAGGGTTTTCATGGCTGACTTTTCAGAAGTAGATCATCAGGTCTTTCTTCTGAGGTGCCTGTGGGTGGACTCAGTCAACCTTTGGGTTAGTAGCTGAGTGCATTACCATTTACACTACCCAGGGAGTTCTCATCACCATAGACACCATATTTAACAGCCAAGTTTCCTCTCCAAACTTTGGTACAATTCTACTCAGCTAACATCATTCTACTCTTCTACTCTTAACCTAATTTGCTCCATAGTTAGTATTTCCTGAGCTAAGCCTAATTGTGCTCATATTATGCTTAATCTTACCTCCTCATGAAACTCATTATTTGGGAGGTTAGCAGATATTCAGAGGAAGAGATTGCCTTCAGGAAAAGTGCCAGAGAAAGGTAAGGCCTAGACCTCACCTCACAGAATGGTCTTCAGTGTTGGCATCACCTGGGAGCTTTTTAGAAATACCAAATCCTAGGCTCCACCTCAGACCTTCTGGATAAGAATCTTCACTTAAAAAAAAATAAAAAATTCTTACTTGATTCTAATATACATTAACCATTGAGTAACATTGGTCCAAAATACATTCTTTATGTGAATATAGATGGAAAGATATTAAACTGAAAGATAAGTCAAGATATAAGGACAGGAGATTCACATATGTATAAAAATGAAATCAGAAATATAAATATTTTACGGAGATAATTGTGGTAAGCATATTTTAATGACTTAAAGTATTGTTTAATAATCAAGTATAGATATTTCTTATCTAATGAAATGTTGCATGCTTAGTCACAGAGCAGTATGTTTATACATATGTATGTGTGTATAGATAGATATAGATACATAGTTAGCTGGGTAGATAATTTTTAACCACTGAAGAGTAGGCTGCAGATATCATGTGACATTATCCATAAATATTTCATTATGTCTTTCCTAAGAATGGTGACATTCTGTTACATAAAAACCAATTGTTGTCAAGTCGATTCCGACGCATAGCGACCCTTTAGGACAGAGTAGAACTACCCCATAGGGTTTCCAAAGCTGTAATTTTTACAGAAGCAGACTGCCACATTTTTCTCCCGTGGAGAGACAGGTAGTTAGAACTTCCGACCTTTCGGTTAGCAGCCAAGTGCTTAACCAATGCACCACCAGGGCTCCTTTTCTCTTACATAACTGTAGTAACCCAACCCACCGCCATGAGTCCATTCCTACTCATAGCGACCCCATAAGGTTTCCAAGGCTATAAATCTCTAGGGAAGCAGACTACCACATCTTTCTCCCGCTGAGCTGCCGGTGATTTTGAACTGCAGACCTTTCGGTTAGCAGTCAATAGCTTTAAATGCTGCGCCACCAGGGCTCCTTCATAACGATAGTACAATTATTAAATTGAGAAAATGTAATAATGATACAATGTCATTATCTAATCCACAGACCTTATATAATTTTCACATATTGTCGCAAAAATGTCTATTATAACTGTTTTCCCCAGTCTAACATTCAACCCAGGATTATGAATTAAATGTAGTTGTCATGTTTCTTTTCTTTCCTTTATCTGGAACAGTTTTTCAGCCTTTCTTTGTAATTCATGACAAACATTTTTTAAAAGTATAGACTATTTTGTTGAATGCTTCTCAATTTGAGCTTGAGTGATAGTTCCTTTTGCTTAGATTCAGGTTATACGTTTTGACAAGAATACCAAACAAGTGCTGTTGTGCCTTTGTCAGTATATCATGTCAGGAGGCACATGTGTTTGTCCGTTTATCCTAATTTTGGCGGCTCTACTTTGATCACTTTGTTAAGGTGATCACTGTAAAGTTACTATTTTCCTTTAATAATTAATATGTAATGTGGTGGGACATACTTTGCAGCTATATATACAACTGTTCATCATTAAATATTCACCCACTAGTTATGGCCGCAAGATGATTCTTGTTTGAATCAATAATTATAATAACAGTTGCCAAATGATGAATTTTTTATATTTGGCAAGGCCCAGATTTGTTCCCAAAAGGAGTTACGATTACATTTCATTTGCTTATTTCTTTTTTTTTTTTCCTACTGTTTCCAGTAGAAAGACCCTGCACCAAACACATCACCATTATTATGGTGTCAGCACATCAGATTAACTTCTGGCATGTGATGGCTTTTTTTTTTTTTTAACTCTGCCATTTCATTGCTCTGTAACTTTGGGTAAGTAACTTATTCTGTAAGTGTCAGGTTCTACATGTAAGATTGGAAATTATGTTAACTGTAAAAGTTTTTTTGTGTGATCAAAAACAAACAAAAAAATGTGTATATAAAATATTTAGCTTTAGCATAATACCTTCCTGGTAAAAAAGCATAATGAAAGGATATTTACACATGTTTTGGGGGATTCTTTGATGGCTTTTAACTTAGTTTGGTAATTGAGAGATCTGGATTCTAAGGGGGTCATTTAGAGCCCCATACCTATCCCAAACAAGGCTATGTCTATACAAGGAAAAATTGTGAATTTTGGTTATTCTAATAGTGAAAGCTAAACATATTTTACAGAAATCATTTAAACTTAAAAATCTCCAAATATTATGTATTAACTCAAGTATGTAATAGCTTTGCAATGTTGGTCAAGTTATCTAAACGCTTTAGGTATCATTTGTCTCATCTTTAAGACTTATGTAAAGTGATCAGCATTCATTTGGGATGTTGTTCCCACACAATAAATGCTAATGTTACTAATATTTATAATTCTTCTCAATATTCTGTTCCTAAAAGCAGCCTCTTTAGCAACAACATTTACAGAAAGCTGCCCCTGTCCGCATAGGTATCCATATTGCTGTTGGTTTTATATCTTGATTCTTCCAAATATAATATTATTTCATCTTTTTAAGTAAGCATTTATATTATCCATTTGTATTATCTCTTAGGTCAAAATACAATTTTTCAAGTGGTTCTTCTGTTTTTAAATTAGCTTTATTAGGTACAATTTATATATAATTCCACAAATTTAAGTGTACAATTCCATGAGTTATAACCATATATATATATATATATATATATATTCATTAATCACCACCTCATTCAAGGTATAGAATATTCTCATCACACCAGAAAGTATCCCACAAAGATCTTTGAGCATTTTTTAGTGTTGTTTTATAGCTCTCCTATTATGATTTTTATTCAAGCTGTTTTAAAGTACAGATATTTAAAGTATATTATAATGTCAGATAAATTTTGTGAAGTACTACTCACTTTGCCAAGAATTACTTCCTTTACATCTGTGAAGCATAACTCTTAAGTTCCAGTAGTGCATATTAAATACATACAATTATTTAAATAAAACCGTTTCTTGTAACAGCTTCAAAAAGATTCTTCCATAAAGGAGACCATCTATCTCCATAAAATATACCTGGACAATATTTCCAGACATCATTCCAAACAATGAAAATATACAATTATGAAAAAATAATTTAAAGTAAGATTATGTAAAAATAGAAATCTTAAAGTATGCCATTCAACTAATTATTCAGGCATTGACGCTGGAGAGGATGAAATAAATCCTTTTTTTGAGAATTTACTGAATCTTGATATCTAGCACATTATAAAAAGTTAGTGTAGCCAAATGGTGAGGGAAAACATCCTTTAATCAATTTTTGGTTCTAATTTAATCACATTTAATCCAAATAAAAATCCTCAAAAAACAAAAGTTTAGTAACTTTTGAACTTGGACATAATTCAAGCATGTACTTGTTTTTCCCTCAAGTATATATATATGGTCTACACACACATACATACATACTAGTTACAAATATGTTTTCTGACTTGAAATACTTTTTGTGTTTTATTCTCAATTGTGACTGAATCTGCAATTTCATAGCTGTAGGCGTAGGAGAAATGCCATTTTTAGCACATGCTTTTACTGTCAACTTTTTCTACTTTTGAGTAACATGTTTATTTAATTTTTCAAAAGACAACATTTTTCAAAAGACACCATTCTCCTTAGCCTAGAAGAGACTGACATTTTCTCAGAATCCAGAATCACTACGGATATTTTCACTTAACTCAAGTACATGTTATTATTAATAATGGTATTAAGCTTGCAGATGATAGATTCTTGCCTTGGTATAAAACCTGCTATCAATCAGTAAGGAGTTTTTTCTATATTCACAGCAAATCTGTAATACAAACAAGTTTTTTAATAGCTATTTCCCTCTTTCACATACCCTGGAGATAAGGTTACTGCTGACACAGAATTGAAAGCTGATGAAGCAAATGCAAAGCTTAAAATCTATGGAAATATTTCAAACAATTTCCTGAGGAAAAAACCTAAATCCAACTAAGAAAATTACATATTACCATTAAAAAACTAAGCTGTCAAGGAGTTCCGGCAAAATGGCGCTCTAGGCAGAAGCACCACGCCGTCCCTCCACAGCAAAGATCCAAAAAACTAAGCCGAACAGAGAGAATACAACAATCCTGAAACCCTAAAACATCAAATGAAGAGATAAAGAACTCAGCCAAGCACCAAATGGAGTGAGAAAACTGACAGAGAATGGAGAGCAAGGAGAGATTCATGCAGAGGTCCCCTACCAGCTAACGCAGTGCGGATACACCATCTTGGACTCCTATCGCAGACTGGCAAACAGGGTACGAGAAAGCAGACTCACGAAGCATCCAGCGGGAGACAAAACAACCAGTAATTTGCGGTGTGTGCTTTCCCACCCCCGACCCCTCCTCGCCCCTGCTTGGCCTCCTCTGCTTCCCGCGGCCACGGTCTCTTGACTGGGAAGTGCCGGCTGCTTGGATTCCACACACCCAAGTGGGCGGCTCTCTGGGTGCCATTTGTTGGCTGCTAGTGTTGCTTTTCTTTTCCTGCTTCTTTGGATTTCTTGCTTGCCTCTTGCCGCCTCCCCCTCCTTTCGCTTGAGTGCCTGGTTCCGTGCACAATCTTTGCTTCTTCCTGAGGGGCTGCGGAGCTCCATTCGAGTGTGGAGCTGCTTCCTGGTCTGGGCTACCGCACTGGTGGGATACCGGGGCTTTTGTTCGTTTGTTCGTTTTGAACTGTTTGTTTGTTTTCTTTTCCTTTTCTTGAGTTGGGAGCACTTTCTGGCCAGGCAGAGCAGTGTGGCAAGGAACTCCCCTTCAGTTTCCACAGACGTGCAGAGGGATCCCTGAGTCCATTTCTTTTTTCGTTGGTTTTTTTTTTCTGTTTTTTTGGGGGGCCTTTCTTGTTCTTTTTTTTTTTTAATTTGTTTTGTTTTCTTTTCCCTCTTTTTCCCTTTTTGTCTTTCTTCATTGCTCCATTTCTTGTCTTTCTATATCTTCCTTCTTTCTGATCCCTGAATACCAGGCGTTGTATACCTCTACACCTTCTAGCCAGGCTGTACTGCAACACCTGAGAGCGGCATCCCCAGACGTCATAGCTGAATTGGTGGGATCCCTGGGAACTTTGTGCTTCTTTAAACTTTCTGATTTTTATTTATTCATTCTTTTCTTTTCTTTCTCTTCCCCTTTCTGTTTTTCTCCATTTCATAGTCTCTCATCTCTCCATTCCAACGGCAAGCTCCCCTAGCATTTTTGTTTGTTTGTTTGTATGTTTTTGGTTCCTGTTCCTCTCCCCTCCCTCCCATATCCATCTTAGCTCCACATATAACAATCTCCCCGCTGCATCCTGCCTACCTGCACCGTGCGCTTGACATCACACCACTAAGCAGCACAGGCACAGCCTACTGGAACCTGCTCTGCACTGATTACCGGCCCTCACTGGTGGCTGTAGTAAGCGCCACAAACAACCTGTCCCAGTAACTCCTCTTCAGGTAGACCTGCCCTGCTGTACCATATCTGAGTGACTGACCCTGCCAGTTGGAGAAGGAGGCGAAAAGTATTGAGCACACAAACAAGCAAACAACAAAGAATACACAGTACGCCTGCTCATAGTCAATTTTTTTTTTAAAAAAGGGATGAAACAAAAAATCTACAATCAATAAACGAGGAAAATAACTACTGTATGCCCAGAAGACAGCAGACAACATCAAAACATTTACAAAAACAAGAGAGGATGGTTCCAGTAGGTGCCCAAAATAAAACACCAAATGATTTTCCAGTAGAAGAAAAGGCAGTAGAACTACCTGATAGGGAATTCAAATCTCTAATACTCGGAATTCTCCAAGAACTGAGGCAAAAAGCTGACAAACATGAGGAAAAAATAGACAAATTCATGGAAAATACAGACAAAAAATTGTAAGAATTCACGAAGATGATGCAGGAACAAAATGTGAAAATAAATTCACAACTAGAAATTATACAAAAACAACTATTAGAAATCCAAAATATAAACAACAAGATTTCAGAAATGGACAGGGTCTTCGAAGGTCTGAGAAGCAGATTTGAAACAGTAGAAGACAGGATCAGTGGAATTGAAGACAAACACTTGGATACAACTCCGTTTGAGGAAAACTCAGAAAAAAGAACAAAGAATAAGGAAGAGACCCTGAGAGTTATGTGGGACACAATCAAAAGCAAAATTTGTGAGTGACTGGAATTCCAGAACGGGGGAGAAAACAGAAAACACAGAGAGGATCATTGAGGAACTGCTGACA
>NW_004443968.1:18563131-18640100 GCF_000243295.1 Trichechus manatus latirostris
GTTGTTAACCAATGTCATAAAACAATGTGTGTACTACTGTTTCATGAGAAACTATTTGTTCTGTAAGCCTTCACCTGAAGTACAATAAAATATTTAAAAGAAAAAAAAAAAACTAAGCTGTCCAAATGAAAAACAATTTGTAAAAAAATAAGTTGGTCATATCATTTAAAAACAAAGATTGTTTTCATGCAGGAAATTAAATAGTTTTCTTTACATCCTATTTGTGTACTCAAAAACATGATGATTTTCTATTTGAAATATGTGCAATTTTAAACCATTAGATAAATGCAACATACATTACACTGTTAGTAGTATTGTTGTTGTTATTATTGTTATTACTTTGTGTTTTCTGTGGGTTGTTATCACTGAACAGATTGCTCTGGTCACAATCAATAATATGAAAAATATCCAGGTATTTTATAGTCATTTATTAATGAACTAGAAATGTTATATTCTCGTCAGTAAGTTTATTCTAGGATAGGTATTCATGAGCTCATTTTAATCTGGTATCTATATGACAGATAGCAAAGGATTTCTGTTTAAAACTTGGTTTGGCATAGACCTCCCTGATTTAACAAAGTAATCACACACTCACACATTGTTTTCTAAAATATCATCTGTTTTTCCTGCTTAATATCAGTTATTACAAGTTATTACATTTATTTATATGTTATTTTACATACTGCCTGTAATCCCCATTAGATTATAAATCTTTAGATGGTAGGAAGCATGTCTACCTTGTTCACTACTGCTTTCTACCACTGAGTACAGTGGCCTGATGTATATTTTGGTATTTGATAAATAAAGGAGCCCTGGTGGTACAGTAGTTAAGAGCTCAGCTGCTAATTTTACGTTTGGTGATTCGAACCCACCAGCAGCTCTGTTGGAGAAAGATACGTCAGTCAACTTCTGTAAACATTACAGTTTTACAAACCCTATTGGGCAGTTCTACTCTGTCCTACTGGGTGCTATGAGTCGCAATGGACTCAACAGTAATGGGTCTGGTTTTTTGGATTTGATAAATAATTTCAGTGAATTTACTAACATAAAGTCAAACTTTTAGAGAAAGTGTTTTGTAGACTATTCGTCTACACTATGCAAAAGTTGTCTCAGTGCATTATTTCATAGGTCTAATCCCTTACGTTTATTTGTACTTAAGTCATATATTGTTTTCTTTTTAAATAGCCATTAATTCGGCCCCCCCCCCAAAAAAAAAGTGCTTGTTGGAGACTCACATTTTCATTGTTCCACCTGCAATCACCCTTATTGGCCAATAAGCTTAGAACCTAAGATAGAATAATGCCTATTACTTGTTAGCTACTATCTCCACTATTTTTATTTTTTTTAATTGTACTTTGGATAAAGGTTTACAGAGCAAACAGTTTCTCATTAAACAGTTAGTACACATATTGTTTTTTGACAATGGTTAACAACCCCACAACATGTCAACACTGTCCCTTCTCAACTTTGGGTTCCCTATTACCAGCTTTCCTGTCCCCTCCTGCCTTCTAGTTCTTGTCCCTGAACTGTTGTGCCCCATTAGTCGCGTTTTGTTTTATGGGGCCATCTAATCTTTGGCTGGATGACAAACCTAGAGAGTGACTTCATTACCGAGCTAAAAGGGTGTCTGAGGGCCATACTCTCAGGGTTTCTCCAGTCTCTGTCAGGTCAGAAACTCTGCTCTCTTTTTGTGAGTTAGAATTTTGTTCTACATTTTTCTCCAGCTCTGTCCAGGACCTTCTGTTGTGATCCCAGTCAGAGCAGTCAGTGGTGGTAGCTGGGCACCATCTAGTTGTATTGGACTCAGTCTGGTGGAGGCTGTGGTAGTTGTGGTCCATTAGTCCTTTGGACTTATCTTTCCCTTGTATTTTGTTTTCTTCATTCTCCCTTGCTGCTGAAGGGGTGAGACCAATGGAGTATCTTAGATGGCTACTTACAGACTTTTAAGACCCCAGACTCTACTCACCAAGGTAGAATGTAGAACATTTTCTTTATAAAGTATGTTATGCCAGTTGAGCTAAATGTTCCCTGAGACCATGGTCCCCACAGCTCCCTGCCCAGCAATTCAATCCCTCAGGGAGTTTGGGTGTGTTTATGGAGCTTCCATAACCTTTCCTTGTACAAGGTGTGCTGGCTTCCCCACCATTGTGTACTGCCTTACCCTTCACCAAAGTTACCACTTATCTGTTGTCTATTTAGTATTCCGCTACCCCTCTCATCCCTCTTAGCCAACAAAAATTGTTTCTCTGTGTGTAAACTTTTTCATGAGTTTTTACAGTAAAAGTCTCATACAATATTTGTCCTTTTGTGATTGACTTATTTCACCACTATTTTTGATTTTTAATAGCAGTCAAATTAGTTAAAATAATTGCAGTGATTCATTGAAGCATAAAGCAGTTTGATAAACAAATAATAGTATGGCATATTACAGTTTTCTAAAGAAAATGGTGAATAACAGAGAGGAGAGTGACACATCAAAAAAAGAGGATATAGGCTGAATAAAGTTTATAACATGAAAAGATGAGAATGCTGTTGTGTCGGTTAAAATTATAGACATAAGCATAAACTCACAAATCTTTACAAAAGCAGACTGACACACCTTTCTTCCAGGGAGCGGTTTGTGAGTTCAAACCACCAACCTTTTGTTTAGCAGCCAAGCGCTTTAATCACTGCATCACCACAGCTCCTGCCATAAAGATCACAGCCTAGGAAACTCTATTGGGCAGTTCTATAGGGTAGTTATGAGTCAGAATTGACTCTGGAGCACATAACAACAACACTTTTGTTAAAAAATAGAAATACATGAAATGGGACATTGAAGAACATGTGGTGATACTTGAATATTTTGTAAGAACATTGTGAGTAAAGAATAAATGGAGTGATTGGAACAGCATTTCATTTTATTTTTTGTTGTTATTGCTACTTTATTGTTCATTTTAAAGTAACTATAATTAGTCCCAGCCTATAGAATTAAGTCACCTTTAACCTGTTGCTGTGGAGTCGACCCTGACTCATAGCGACCCTATAGGACAGAGTAGAACTGCTCCATAGGGTTTCCAAGGAGCAGCTGGTGAGTTTGAACTGCCCACCTTTTGGTTAGCAGCCAAGCAGTTAACCACTGCACCACCAGGGCTCCTAGTCACTTTTATGACTTTAGCATAACATTAACCCAGCTAACTTTGTGTGATATATTATTTATCTAAAGTTATGCTGAATCTCATGAACTTAACTCTACTATCCTAAAAAATTTATGAAAAGATATGGGCACATTGAATGTTTTAATATGAAGAAATAAAGATATATTTTTCCCCATCCTATCCTCTGCTGTTTGCACATTTTTATTTTAATGCAATAGGAACATTTGCAGATAAACTGTAACTGTATTCAAAAAAAGAGAGTTCATTCTTGGCTTAAGCTGGATTTTAGTATAGCTTACTATCAAGATCTAAGGTGAACTTTTGTTGATCAAGACTTTTCCAATAACTTAACGACGAAAAGACAAATAACCCAATCAAAAAATGGGCAAAGAATTTGAAGAGGCATTTCATCAATGATGATATTCAACTGGCTTCCTTTGCCATGAGATCAGAAGAACTGAATGTCATTCAGCTACCATTACTGAATGTTTTGATCAGAGATTCTATAGAAGAATCCTGAGAAAAAACAGAAAGCATAACAATTTCAAATTCTCATGAAATGCAGACTTTCTGGAGCCATTGAGGCCATTGAGGCTGGATGAACCCCTGAAATTATTGCCTTGAGATAATCTTTAAACTTTAAACCAAAAATATTTCCTAAAGTCTTCACAAAACTAAATAATAGTTTAGCTTAACTAGTAAGGAAAGTCTGCGTGAGCACTGTGCTCTTATAAAGAACTATCTATATAGGATCAAACTGATAACAGCAACTTGAAAGGTTAAATAGGAAGCTTAGAGGGCAGTGAGTTTCTGTCAATGGGGGAGCAACAGTTCAGAAAAGGAGGGTGAAAACAGCTACACAACTTGAAGAATGTAATCAATGTCATTGAATTATACAGATAGGAATTGTTGAATTGGTATTTGACCTGTTGTTAGCTGCCATCTAGTCGGTTCTGACTCACAGAGATGCCATGCACAACAGAACAAAACACTGCCTGGTCCTGCACCATGCTCACAGTTGTTGCTGTGTTTGAGCCCATTGTTGCAGCCGTTGTGTCAGTCCATCTCGTTAAGGGGCTCCCTTTTTTTCGATGACCCTCTACTTTACCTAACATGATGTCCTTCTCCAGGGATTGCTCCCTGCTGATAACATGTCCAAAGTAAGTAAGATGAGTTCTCGCCATCGTCACCTCTCAGGAGCATTCTGGCTATATTTCTTCCAAGGAAGATTTGTTCTTTTTTCTGGCCGTTCATGGTATATTCAGTGTTCTTTGCCAATGCCGTAATTCAAAGGTATCAATTTTCTTTGGTCCTCTTTATTCATTGTCCAGTTTTCACATGCATATGAGGTGAGCGAAAATGCCATGGCTTCGGTCAGGTTCACCTTAATCCTCAAAGTGACATCTTTGCTTTTAACACTTTAAAGAGATCTTTGCTGTGTAAATATGTTCTGCTGTGGATATTTTCAACAACAATAACAACAAAATAAATAATTGATAATAATAATAAAATATAAAAATAAATAACTTCCCAAAAAAAAAACTAAGGTGAAAGAAAAGATAAAATAAAAGAGCAATGACATGGGAAGAGAGGAGTAAAAAAAAAAAAATGATAAAAGAGCATCATTAAAAGAGAACTCAGAGGGTTTTCTAGAGCAGTGGGGGACACCAATTTCTGGCATTACTACACATAGAGGAACTGACAGAGCCATGGGCATTCTTGCAATAGACTCCCCTGCTTCAAGTATAACCTGAAAGCATCAAAGACCTAAAATAAAGAGCATTTTTCAAGCCTTCTGGAGCTGTGTGGATCTAAGTCCTTGCTCGCAGAATAGCCAGTCTTCACTTGCGCTACCACCACTCATTCTCAGCCCAAAGTTGCTGGAATAATACATGAATATCACATCAGCTTTTGGTGAGAATTGTAAGAATCCAGCATATCACCTGGTGAGAGCAGTCATGACGTTCCCTCCATACTCCAAGACTTTATAAAATTCCTTTCCAGCTTAGGTTGTATAGACAACCCATTGCATGTGCATGCTTGTGCATGTACACACACACACACACACACACACACACACTACCATAAACTTAGTACACCTGTAATTTACAACTCAGAGAAACATGGTGATTGAGGCCCCAGAACACCTAGTGGTCATGGTGGTTGTGGGAAGTTCCCTGAATCTATACTGGGACAAGCTGCTGGGACAGAGTAGCTAAGTACAACTGTCTCACATCCTGGTAGTTCATTTCTATTTCAACATTTCTATTTACATGCCTTATGGAGCGCTGGTGGCAGAGTGTTTAAGGGCTTCACTGCTTACCAAAAGATGGACAGTTCGAATTCACCAGTCACTCTTTTTGAAAACCCTAAGGGGCACTTCTACTCTGTCCTATAGGGTCACTATGTGTCGGAATCTATTCAATGACAATGAGTTTTTTTGTTTTTTTTGGATGTGTCAGTTATTTAATTGTCAGTTAATTTTAGAACCTTCTTCTGAACACAATAAATTTAGTTTATGAATTATAAGTCTAGTCAAATAGTTAACAAATATCCCATGTCATTTTTCAAGTTTTTCTCTAATGCTTCACTAGAAAAATATAATCAGTACATTTGGTGGTAAAATTAAGTACCTTATACTGAAGGAAACAAGAGGAAAAGTATTCTTCCATTCATTTAGAAAGCAATAGCTAAATAGCAATTAGGGTAGGATTTAGCAAATAAAAAATACTGGATTCCAAGTTAAATTTGAATTTCAGGTAAAAAATAAATTTTTAAAAGAAACATGTCCCAAATATTGCATGGCACATATTTATACTGAAATGTTATTTATTGTTAATCTGAAATGAAAATTTGACTTAGTATAAAAATTGGAGTGGAATTGCACATGAAGGGTGTTATACATGAATATTACATTTATGCTAAAGAATACAAGACATGTAAGTAACACATTCAAAAACTGTGTATTCCAAGTAGAAATAAGAACTCTATTCAACTGTATACTGACATTTGAAAGGTTGGTATTTCTACTTTTGAAATATTAAAGTGCCTTGAGAAAATATCACTGAAAGATTCTAATCATTTACAGGATCAGTGTAATAGTGGAGATTCAGCATAAATCTTAAGGCATTTTCCCCACCCCATTGCTGTTAAGTCAATTCCAACTCATGGAGACCCCATGTGTTACAGAACAGAACCTTGCTCCATAGCATTTTCATGGCTGTGGCCTTTCTGAAGCAGATCCCCGGGCCTTTCTTCTATGATGCCTCTGGATGGGTTCGTACTTTTACCCTTTAGGTTAGCAGTCAAGCGCTTAAAAGTTTGTGCCACCTAGGGCCTCCTTAAGGCATAGGTGTAGTGTATTTTATGGATTTTTCCGAAGGTTGTATTTAATAACACATTTGGGTTATTAGTGAAAAAATAAGGGGAGAGGGGTCTTAGTGGATTGAAAAACATGTAGCAAAGATAAAGACCATAATCCTGTGTGACAAATGATTATCATTGTAACTTCGTTAGTTACAAAAGGTTATAAAAATAGCCACAAAACAAAAAACATGAGTAGCATTCTACATATTGAATATAACTTTTATATTCAATATAACTTTTGTTTGAGAAAAGCAATTACCTACACAAAATATTCCCTACTACCACCACCACTGCCAGCATCTCTGCACATTTCTTGAGGCCATATGTGCTGCTATGTGGCAAGGTCTCATTCATCTTCCAAGCCCGTATTCCAATACCCTTCTTCCTACAGCGCTTTGCAGGTAGCATAATGCTAGTAGACAATCAGCTTATTAAATTCAAATTAATTAAACAAAACTCTGACCAAAGAAGACCAGGTGATATTATTCAAAACAGAGACACAACTCTGATGACACATATGCAGAATAGCCAAATCATAGATCACAGATGTTATGTATGTTCTTGGACTCCCAGAAATAGCAAAATAAAAAAAAAAAAAAATCTATGTGCTTAGCATATGTGCTTTGTTATGCATTTTTATAAGAAACTAATAGAAAATGGTAAACAGAGACATCATAGTTCTCAAGTAGTTTACGTTCACACGACGTAACTTAAATAAAATCAAGATTTAGAATTAGGTTTGGACCATTGAACATACTCCTTGCAAATGAGTTCCTCATACATTAAAAAGTTAGTTCAATGTGTTGTCTTTACTTAAAGACAGACCTTTGCCGTCTTCTCAATGAAAAGACAGTACCTTTTTTTTTTATTGTACTTTAGATGAAAGTTTACAGAACAAATAGTTTCTCATTAAACAGTTAGTACACATACTGTTTTATGACAATGGTTACCAACCCCACGACATGTCAACATTGTCCCTTCTCAAGCTTGGGTTCCCTATTACCAGCTTTTCTGCCCCCTCCTGCCTTCTAGTTCTTGTCCCTGGACTGTTGTGCCCCGTTAGTCTCATTTTGTTTTATGGAGCTGTCTAAAACTTGGCTGAATGGTGAACCTTGGAAGTGACTTCATTACTCAGCTAAAAGGGTGTCTGGGGGCCAAGACTGTATCTTTTAAAAGCAGGCATTTAATTTAAAATATGATGTTTCCTATTTTTAAAAGAAGTTCACTTTTTAACCTTTATTTCCGCTGATTATAAACGCAAAATATATTTCTATAATGTTCGATGAATTAGAAAAACATGTATTCTTCTTATTTCTTATTTATGGCAAAGACAATGGATTTTTTTCACAATAATTCTGATTATTATATTGTTCAAGTGTATGGGTTTTGAAAATCTCTTCAGACAAATTTATTAGCACAAACTGTTCATGTGAAGTGTTATGTTTGAAATTTTAATATATCTAAAAAGTGAATTCATCTTTTTTATAAAAGGGAAAGTGCCGTACAAGGCTGTATTATGCTTAACCCAATAAGGACTTGACATTTTATTTTGGCAAGACAAACAAACTTTTAATGTAAAGTTCAGAGGCTTTATATGAGATCCTTTGGGAGCAAAACTAAATATCAAAACTTCAGAACACATTGTTTCCTCATATTAGCAAGGTATCAAAGGCAATGACCACAGTGTAAATACTTGCTACAGTCCATCACTTGATTATGTCAATGGGAGCAAGGTTGAGACCTTGGTTAAATCATCAGCCATGATTGAAATCATAAGAATGGCAAATATTGTTAAATGACAATTTATATTTATATATCCATGAATAACCAAAGTGGTTTCTTTTGTTTTTACACATTGAAAATATATGTGTATATATGTGTCATTGGAAAGACAGAAAACTTCAATCCTTAATGAGAATTTCTGTGTCAAAAAAAAAATGTTTAATCATAAGGAGATTGGAGATAAAATATAAGAATTTTTGCAGATAAAAACTGTTGTTTATGAAGCCAATTTACTAGGAAGAGCAACAAGGCATAGTACTTTCTAGACCTGGCAAATATTACTGAAATAGGATAATCAGCTACGCAGTTGTCATGAGCCACAGACCAGTTCACTGAACAGGTCAGAGTAGTGCTTACATAAAGCATCAGTGTTGAAAACATAATCTAATTTGATGAAAATCCATTTTTCCCAACAATTTAGGGTGATTTAATTTAAGCAGCATATAATCTTACTTGAAACTGTTACCTCTCAGTGCCAGCAATTTGCCCATTATATGCGCCAATTGGAGACTGTGAAATTTTCTTTATAGTAGAATTATTGTGGAGAAGTTTATCAGACAAAAAAATATATAAAAATTTTAAAAAATTTAAGTTATGCATTTACTCTTTCCCAACATCCTGTCCTAAGTTGTTCAATAAGGATAATCACAGTTAAATATTTGGTATCTATCTCCTCTATATCCCCTTCTTTCTATCTCCTCCTTTTTTCTTATACCTCAATCCATCTGTAAATCCTGCAAACTTTTGTTTCATAATAAAGTTATCATCCAACCACTAGTGTCCACCTTCAGTAATGCTACATGGTCCAAGGCAGCATCATATCTAGTCTGGTTATTACAATAGCTTATTAACTGGCTTTTAACCACCCCTCCCCCTTCACTGTCTATTCTCCAAATACCAGCAAGAGTGATGAGTTTAAAACATAGTGGCAACATTTCAGTTTTTGGCTCAATGCCTTCTCATTTCCATTAGTTTCTTAGAATGGCCATCAAGTCTGTCTTAGAGTTCTCTAGAGGAGAAAGAACCAGTAAGATTGTACACACACACATAGAGAGAGAGAGATTTATTTTGAAGAATTGGCTCATGAGATTGTGGGGGCTGGTAAATCCAAAATCTGTAGAACTTAGGACAGGCTGGAAATTCCAGCAGCCTTGTGTTCTCAAAATCATTAGGTCGGTGGTGGGGCAGAGGGGCAATTCTGGCAGAGTGTCTGTTTACAGCCTGGAGGAAGAATTCTCCCTCTGGAAACCTCCCTTCAAGGCCTTCACCTACTGGCATGAGGCTCATCCACATAATGGAGGGTAATTTGCTTTACTTAAGGCCAAAAGATAAATACATTACTACTCAGAAATATTTTTGAGATTAGAATTTCTGAGAAATAGGACAAATTGTAAAGGGTGACCCTAATAAAAGCTTCTAATGACAACTGTACAAAAAGATCTTTAATATTCACCTTTTAATAATATTCACAGTAGATTCAAAGTCTGTTAAATATCAGTGTATTACTCTTCTAAGAATTGTTATTTCTTATGGGCTAAACTTTCTTTTATTAGCATTTCTATCACATACTCATTGGATTCTTACCCTGCAACGCTTAGATTGGTACAGTAGTCAAGACATCAAACAACATATTGCATTAGGCAAATATGCTGCAAAAGAACCCTTTGAAGTGTTAAAAAGCAAAAATGTCACTTTAAGGACTAAGGTCCCCCTGACCCAAGCCATGGTATTTTCAGTCGCCTCATATGCATGCGAAAGCTGGACAATGAATAAGGAAGACTGAAGAAGAATTGATGTGTTTAAATTACGGTGTTAGCCAAGAATATTGAATAAACCATGGACTGCCAAAAGAGCGAACAAGTCTGCCTTGGAAGAAGTACAGCCAGAATGCTTCTGGGAAGCGAGGATAGAGAAAGTTCATCTCATGTTCTTTGGACATCTTATCAGGAGGGACCAGTCCCTGGAAAAGTATGTCATGCTTGATAAAGTAGAGGGTCAGCGAAAAAGAGGAAGATCCTCGATGAGATGGATTGACCTAGTGGCTGCAACAATGGGCTCAATATAGCAACGACTGTGAGGATGGCACAGGACCAGACATTGTTCTTTCTGTTGTCCGTAGGGTCGCTACAAGTTGGAACCAACTGGATGGCACCTAACAACAGCAAGGCCAACTGATTTAAATGCTAATCACACATAAATACTTTATAGAAACCTCTACACTAGTGTTTGACCAAACAACTAGACATCATAGCAATAGAATAAATAAAATTATCAAATAAAACTGACCCTCACAGTCTCTACTCTATGATGTGACTGCTGCTATAACCTCATTTCTTCCTACCAATCCCTTACCTCCCTTCATTCTAAGCACACTAGCTTTTGTTCAGGTCATTCACATGTCAAGCATACACCTGAATCATACCTTTAATCTTGCTGCTGTCTCTACCTGGAACTTTCCAGATCTACATATCTGAATAGCTGATTTCCTCACTTTCTTCAGATTTCTGTCCAAATGCCACCTCAATGGTGACCAACCAGTAAAGAAGAACCCACCCCATCTCAGCAGACCCTAAGCCCCTGATTTTATTTGTTTTTTCACCCTAGAATTTATCACTTCTTAACAAATGGTATTTATGTATGTATTTTTCTATATCCTGCCACTAGGATGTAATTTCCATGAGTATAAGGAAATTTTGTTTATTTACTGAAATTCTCTGGTTTAAGGACTATGATTAAATTGGGCCCACCTATAAAATCCAGGATAATCTTCCCATCTTAAGGTCAGAACCCTTAATCATATCTGCAAAGTCCCTTTTGCCATGTAAGTTCATATATTCACAGTTTAGAGATTAGAATGTGAATGTCTTTAGAGAGGGGGCATTTATTCTGCCTATCATAACTACCATATATATAAACATTTTGAGGCAACATCTCGTAAGTTATACATAGTTGTATATAACAAACAGCATAGTCATTCACAGAGTAGGCAATTAAAATATTTGTTCCGTGAGAGTAGATTTTGGAATCTTATTAAGATGTCAACGTGTCCCTGGGTGGTACAAATAGTTGATGCACTCAGCTGCTAACCAAAAGGTTAGTGGTTTGAGTCCACCCAGAGGCACCTCAGAAGAAAGTCCTGGTTATCTGCTTTCGAAAAATCAGCCATTGAAAACTCTACGGAGCACACTTCTACTCTGACACACATGGGGTCCCCATGAGTTAGAATAAAGGGCATCTGCTTTTTTATAAGATGTCAGTAAGTTTGACACATGCCATGATACCTACTGGTGTTGATTAAAAGAAAGGGATAGATGCATTACTACTCAGAAATATTTTTGAGATTAGAATTTCTGAGAAACAGGGAAAATTGTAAAGGGTGACCTTAATAAAAGCTTCTAACAACAACTGTACAAAAAGGTCTTTAATATTCACCTTTAATAATATTCACAGTAGCATTCAGCAAAGTCTATTGAACATCAGTGTATTACTCTTCTGAGAATAATACTTCTTATGAACTAAACCTTCTTTATTAACATTTCTATCACATACTCATTAGGTTCTTTCCCTGCAACACTTTGATTGGTACATAATCATTGTTATTCATAGGGTTCTCAACTAGGCTATAAATTCAGGGGCATGAACCTACATATATTTTGTATTCCTGTTTCACAGCCTCCCACTCACAGCCTCCCACAATGATTACCAGCATGCAATGCAATAAATAGATTGATTTTGCTTTCTCTGGTACTGAGGTGCATGTTTCCATTCAATTTCTGTTATTTGATATTCTGCCTATTAAGCATTAATGAATACATTTATTTTGGAAGTGATTTAGAAAATGGCTCCCCTAGGAAGGGAGATACATATACTTGGCATACATTTATCACCCACATTGTTACCTTTCTGAGTTTGATACTTGAGAACACTAAACCCAATTATATTTTTAAACATGCCTGGTGAATATAATTACCATGCCAGAAACACCTATTTTAAAAATACCTGCACATCAAGTAGAGAGTAGGTATGAAATTCAAATAACATGTTGATGTTCCTGGTTATATGTTTATATGGAACTATTGTGTTGGTGTTGTTAGGTGCAATTGAATCGACTCCAACTCATTGTGACCCCGTGTGACAGAGTAGAACTGCCCCATAGGGTTTTCCAGGCTGTAATTTTTATGGGAGCAGATCACCAGGTCCTTCTCCCAAGGAGTCACTCGATGAGTTCAAACTGCCAACATTTCAGCAAGCAGCCGAGTGATTAACAGTTGTGCCACCAGGGGTCCTTATGGAAGTATTAAAAAGCAGCACCTAAGCATGAATACATTTGATTATACAATCACTCTAATACTAAAAAATTTGGCATTCTTTGGAAACAGTTTCAGTGCATCCTATTTCCCTTACTTTTGCTTCCTTCTCCACTGACTGCCTGGAATAGAGCTGCTAAGTGTCTTATTTGGAAAAGTAAAAAAAGAAAGTTTCTTCTTATTTAAATAGGCAACAAGACCAGAAAACCATGAAGGCTATTTACTGTTGCCAAGCTAACAAATGACACTAAAGGGAAAATAGATTTTAAGCATAGGGATCAATTGAGATTTCCTACGAAGACATTTGCTGAGATTATTATGTCATCCCTGATAGATTGACCCTCTTATTTGTCATCTAAAACCTGTCTAGTGTTTTCCCCAAAGAAGACAAAACCACTAATTGATACGTGCATTTTGCTTAACAAATCGGTACTATTGTTGCAGATTTTTGGGTCATTTATCTTATACATGAAAATATGTCATTTAAAGAATATTTTGTGACTGATAATTATCTTCAATAATAAATTTTTATATTTCAAGTATTTTATAATAAATGTGTATTCACATTTGTCCACTGCTGTTTGATAAATGAAAGAGGATACTATTTTTTTTCAATAATTAATATAAACCACCAGTTAAAACCAATTGTCCTCAAGTTATTCCGTCTCATGTGTCAGAATAGAATTGTGCTCCATAGGGTTTGCAATGGCTGATTTTTCAGAAGATTGCCAGACTTTTCTTCTGAGGTATCTCTTGGTGGATTTGAACCTCCAGCCTTTTGGTTAGCAGTTAAGAGTGTTAACTATTTGCGCCACTCAGGGATTCCTCAAGAACATTAGATAACATTAGTAGCAGTAGTATACTATATGATGTTGAGTGTTGTTATATATTTTATTATTTCCTAATAATACTTTGGAAACCCTGGTGGCATAGTGGTTAAGACCTATGGCTGCTAACCAAAAGGTCGGCAGTTTGAATCTACCAGGCACTCCTTGTAAACTGTATGGGGCAGTTCTACTCTGTCCTATAGGGTCACTATGAGTTGGAATCGACTCAACAGCAACAGGTTAAGTTTTGTATTTTTTAATAATACTTTAATGATCAGGAATTTGTTTTTCATGTTTTGTTTATTCGGTTTTTTCAAAACACTGTCTATACTCCATGGGCTGACTTAATTAGCATATGTTTTAGCATTAGCTGGTGTATTGTTTTCTGTGCCATCAAGTGGATTCCAATTCATACAGACCATATAGGACAGAATAGAACTGCCCCATAGGTTTTTATTGGCTGATATCTATCTGGAAACAGACTGCCAGGTCTTTTCCCAGCGGTGTCACTGGTGAGTTCAAACCACTAGCCTTTTTTGGTTAGCGGCCAAGCGCTTAACCTTCTGCCACCACGGCTCCTTCATTGGTTGGTATATGTGCTTTTTATTTCTTTTTACAGCCTTAAGTTGATCTGATCTAGTGTCTATTTTACTCTCAGTTTAAAAAATTGTCGTCAATCTCATGATTATTAGTCCCTAGGTATAAATTTTAATAATGTTTATATCACCCTAACTTTAAAAAGAATGATCTTTTTTAAATTTTAAGAAAATTACAAATCACATTATTTTTAACACAGTCATTTTCAAAATTAAATAAGCATAACATTAACCTTGTATCTTGCATATTATTTTTATGTATTTTTCAACTACCAAACATTTTCAGGATTACACAAAATATTTTAACTCTCTGATACTTAAGTCACTTCAGAAACCTCTGTAGGCCCTCAATATAGAAAAGACTCCTCCCCCCAAAAATATAATATGCCTACCTTTACCATCTTATTCTAGAGAGGAACACAAACATTGATGAAATAAAAACTCAAAATGCATGATTTTCCAAACTAAGATAAAGTAAAAAATATTTCCTATTCAAAATCACAAAATGCCATCATTTGAAGGAACCTCAAAGATGATCTATAAACAAAGAAACTTTAACCCAGAAAGATAAAGTCTGATAACTTAGTATAACCTACATTACCTAGGAAAATATATTTATCAAAATGCCTCTGGTGCCATGAAATAGTTAACAGACATCCAACTCCAATCAATGAGAAGATTTACTTACACAATCAGACTCAGTCACTGCACTTTAAACTCTGTGGAACAAAAGTGTTGTACTTTCCTTACATGATACTGTTATGATTATAAATATGTTTCTCAAGTGGTAGTTTAAATAGTAAACTTCGTAAGAAACTTCTCCCCCTGCTATCACACACACAAAAAAAAATAATGAATGATGGAAGTCTTAACAGTTTTAAATGACTGTGGGAAAATCACAGGAGATTTTAGAATGTTTTGGATTCTGGATATGGTTATACTTGATTTCCAGCTGTGCCACACTAGTGCTTGCCTCTCACAGTAAGCTGCTATGCACAGCAGGAGAGCTAGACAAAAAGAGTCTTAGAAATCAAAAATGGCCCAACATTCAAAGGTATTAGCTTCTGCAAACCTTGGAAACAATCCGTTTCCACTGTGGTTTCTGTTTATTCTCAGCTTATTAAAACATAGGTTAGAAGACAACTGAGTTATTAATTTCCAGTCAATCAGAAGGCACGGAGAATTTAAAATGAGTCTATATCCCCTGTGCACTCTATTCTAAGCATCCACAGTGTAGTACATGGGAATATAAGAGGTGATAGGCATTCATGTATTATTAACTGTTTGGATTCTTATACTATATAAATACAAACTCTATTTTACATTATTATTTCTCATATCTGAAAGAATCTATGCAGCAATAGAAAAAAACAAAGCTACTTTCTCTCTATCGGGAGCCCTGGTGATGCAGTGGTTAACCACTCATCTTCTAACTGAAAGACTGGGAGTTCAAACCCACCAGCTGCTCCTAGGAAGAAAGATGTGGCAGTCTGCTTCAGTAAAGATTATGGCTTTGGAAACTCTGGGGCAGTTCTACCGTGTCCTACAGGGTCACTATGAGTTGGAATCGACTCGATGGCAGCAAATTTTCTGTATATTGGTAAAATACATTAGAATACAAAACATTTTAATTTTATACATTTCATTTTACTAATAACAAAACAGTATTGCAGAAATTAGTGAATGTCAACCAGTTCTATTATGAAAACTTAAACTATATCATTGAAAGGAATAAACAATAAAATCAGCTTATATATTCTAAAAACAAAATGAGGATTAACATTCAATGCTCCATTTTGTAACATGAATGTGAAAAACTGAACCGAAGTTTTTAAAAATGTAGAAACCAGGTAGGAAATAAATGGGAAAAAAAAAAAGCATCAAAGTACTGAAAATGTATACATTTCATTTCATTAAAGAAGGAACCAAAAGATGACCTAGTTTTATTAAATCTGAAGGTTGGAAAGAAACTCCAAGATGATTGACTTCAACTGAAAAATTTCCTAATTTTCCCCATAATATCTTGTCAAAAGGGTAGTCTAGTCCCTGTCTAAATAAGTCCCACGGTAGAAATCTCTCCACTAATTGCACAATCACAAAGTCAATAGAGACTGTAAGCTGTCTGGATTATACATGTCTTTCTGAAACTTTCTGAGGAAATTATTCCTAATGGCAGAAGAGATGGAATGAGAATCCCTTGGAAACCTCAATGTTATCACCTCAAACATCTTTTTAAAAGCTCAAGTTTCTCTGAGACCCTGGGGTTCATTTTTGAAGTGCAAAGGTATCGCAGTGGTTAAGCATTTGGCTGCTAACCGAAAGGTCAGCAGTTCGAATCCACCAGCCACTCCTTGGAAACCTTATGGGACACTTTTACTCTGTCCCATAGGGTCGCTATAAGTTGGAATTGAGTCAGTGGAAACTTTTCCTTTTTTTTTTTTTTGCATTCTACTCCAAAATATATTCTTGTTTGTAATAATATAATGTTTATATTTGCTGTCTATGAGACTGGTCTCTCAACTTCTAAAAAATTGTACTGAATTGAAGAGCAGCAGACAAAAACACCAGCTTGGTTCACACCTTTTTTTGCTGTTATGTTTTTTTCAGAAACAGACTCACATAATAATGTGCATACAAAGGAAAAATGTTATCTGTATGAATGAATCTTTATATATTCATTAATATGTATGTGCTATTTCAGGGTAGATTTTGAGGACAAGGTCAAAAAACACTCTCAAAATGAGAGTTTTAATGACTATTTCTGTGTGTTAAGAAATCAAGTTTTTTGTTTCATGTGGTATTTGATTCACTGGTCAGTCTTGTATATATGCTGAACAATTTTTTGTGAAAGGCTGCTGATATTAGTCTTTAAGTTTTTAAACCATGGATGATCCAAATTTCCTAAAGGATGCATAACATAAATCCTCTTTTTACACAACCTCTAGCCTTTATTTTCTCAAAAGGAATTTTGTCATGAAACATAGAAACATTTAGTCTTGCATTGCAGTTGATGGTTGAGTGTGTCCAGCCTTGAAAATACGTATGATTAAATCACTTCATGAGTCATTCTTTATCATGAAGGAGATTACTGCTCTCATTTGCCACATCAAAATTTTTGCAGTTTGTCGTAGCATTATTTTTAAAACAAGTAATTTTTATTTAGTTTATGAAACTATGAGCAGCAATTGCCAAACTAAACCAGAATGCATCTGTTTAATAAAGCAAGCTTACAGAAGGACATCTGGTTTCATTAAATACTTCTTAAAAAACGTATATCCAAACAACATTTTTAAGAATCAATTTAGCATTTTAGTACTCATGAGAATTTAAAGAATATCAAGATGGAACTGTTTGATTCAAAGTGTTGATAATTATATGGTGCCAGCTGGTGCACTGAGGGTGTTCAATGACCCTGAGGTGAGCTACCTTTCCTGCCTGTCTGCATATTTTTCCCAATCAACACTGTGCTGACATACACAAAACTTTATTTTCTCAGCAATTTCTTTACTATTTATTTTATCATCAAGCATTTTGAAAATTAACATGTATCCATAGACATTTTTAACATGGTTTTAAAAAGAAAAATAAATCAGTCATGTACTTGATATGTATGCTTTCATTTAATTCTTAAGAAAATATATGAATTAACCTCAGATTTTAAATCAAATTTTCAAGTTTGTATTTTGAGTAAAAAAAAACAAAACAAAAGAATGCATTGCTTAATTTTTTTTGTATATTAAGCCATCATTTTTTGTTTGATTACTTTTTAAATTCATTTTTCATCGAGGAATAATTTTCACAAGATATAATTCACCACTTTTAAGTGGATATTAGTATGATTTTCCCCATTCTCCTTTCCCTTCATCTTCTGATATTCACCAAACTTTTTTTTGTCTTGATGGATTTACCTATTCTAGATATTCCATGTAAGGGGATCATACAATATTTGTCCTTTTGCATCTGGTTACCTTTCTTATCATGTTTTCAACATTCGTTCATGTGGTGACAGGTATCAGAACTTTATTTTATTCATAGCTGAAAAATACTCCATTGTGTATGTATACCACGATTTGTTTATCCAAATTTAATCTGTTGATGGACACTTATGTTGCTTCTACACCTTAGCTATTGTGAATAAATAATATTGCAGTGAACATTTGGTATACATGTGTCGTTTTGAGTCATTGCTTTCAATTCTTGTAGGTGTATTACTTAGGAGTAGAATTTCTGGGTCATATAGTATCTTTAACTTTTTAGAAATTACAAACTACTTTCCACAGACACCGGACAATTTTGCATTCCTACCAGCAATGTAAAAGTGTCCCAATTTCCCCACATCCTCATCAACACTTTTTGTTTTCCTTTTTTTTTTCTTTTCTATAATAGCTATCCTAATGAGTGTAAAATGGTATCTCATTGTGGTTTTGACCTGCATCTCCCTGATGACTAACGATGTTGAGCATCTTTTCATATCATTATTGGTCATCTGTATATCTTCTTTGGAGGAATGTCTTTTCATGTGTTTTTCCCATTTTTTAAAATGGGTTATTAGTCATTTTGTTGTTGTGTTTCAAGACTTCTTTATAAATTTTGGGTACTAAACCCATATGAAAAATATGGTTTCCAAATACTTCCTCCCATTTTGTAGCTTATCTCTTAATTTTCTAGATAATGCCCCTTGATCACAACAGTTTTCAATTTTGATGAAGTCCAGTGTCGTAGTCATCTAGTGCTGCTTTAACAGAAATACCACGAGTGGACGGCTTTAACAAACAGAAATTTATTTTCTCACAGTCTAGTAGGCTAGAAGTCCAAATTCAGGGAGTCAGCTCCAGGAGAAGGCTTTCTCTGTCAGCTTTGGAGGAATGTCCTCGTCATCAGTCTTCTCCTGGACTAGGACCTCACCAGAACCCTGGGTCCGAAGGACGCGCTCTGCTCCTAACACTGCTTTCTTGGTGGTATGAGTTTCCCACTCTCTGCTTGCTTTGCTTTCCTTTTATCTCTTGTAAGATAAAAGGTGGTGCAGGCCACACTCTAGGGAAAGCACCTTTACATTGGATCAGGGATGTGACCTTAGTAAGGGTGTTACAATCCTACCCTAATCCTCTTTAACATAAAATTACAATCACAAAATAGAGGGCAACCACACAATACTGGGAATCATGGGAATCATGGCCTAACCAAGTTGACACATTTTTTTGGGGGGGGAGGGTACATAACTCAATCCATGACATCCAGTTTATCTTTTTTTTTTTCTCTTTTTGTTCACACTTTTAGTGTCTTATCTAAAAATCTTTTGCCTAAAAGAAGGTCTTGATGCTTAACCACTATGTTTTCTTCTAACAGTTGTACGAATTTAACTCTTGTATTTAGGTCATTGAGCCATTTTGAATTAATTTTTGTACATGGTGTAAGGTATCAGTCTAACTTCAATCTTTTGCATGTTGAAGTCCAATCGTCCCAGCATCATTTGTTGAAGAGGCTATTCTTTCCCCATTGAGTGGACTTGGCACCCTTTTAGAAAATCAGGTGGCCACAGATATATAGGTTAATTTCTGGATTCTCAATTCTATTCCTTTGGTCTATATGTCAGTCTTTATACCAGTACCACCACACTGCTTTGATTACTGCAATTTTGTAGTATGTTTTAAATCAGAAAGTATAAGTCCTCCTACTTTGCTATTTTTCTTTTTTTCAAAATTGTTTTAGCTATTCAGGGCCCCTTGCAATTCCATATGAATTTACAGATCAGCTTTTTTGATTCTTCGCAAAAAGGATGTTAGATTCTTAATAGGAGTTGTGTTGTATCTGTAGATTGCTTTGAGTAGAATTAACATCTTAACAATATTAAGAAAATCTTGTGATTTTTGTTGTTGCTGTTGTTGAAAATTCATGTTTGCCCACTTACTTGTGGTTTGGTAGGTTTCGTTCTTTCTTTTTCTTTCTCTTTTACTCTTTCTCTCATTCTGTCTTTTTTTTTTTTTTTTAAATTATTGCAGGCTGTAGTAATACATTAGCTTAGTGAGTTTTTTCAAACTATTTTTGCAGAAACAGAGGAGATATTGTTGTGTGTGTGTATGAGGGAGGACCTCTTGTAGTCTTTGCAGACTGCTTTTATGCTGGGGTAGTCCTTAAGCAGGCTTACACTGCGCCAGGAGATTCACCTCAGGAGAAAGTATAGTAACACCTCAGGTTTTTCTGAGCATGTATCTTGCCCTGGGCATGTGTGTGGCTGTATGAATCAAACAGATCTGGGTGCCTTCAAATATCCCAATTTCCCAAGGAAATTCTCTCCTCGAGATTTTCACCCTAGCATCTCTATGGTCTCCTTTGTCCCATGTGGCCTGAGGCTCCTTTGTTTACCTTACAGTAAATACCTTTGGCTATGCCATCATTCCTCTGCTCCAGAGACCATCAAGATGAACAAAATAGAAGTAAGCACATTGCTTTGATCCTTTGAGTAGCCAGTCACTCAGCTGATATGGACAGGCAAATACCATACACCATTAATAAAGAAGTCTCCGCTCACTCCAGAACCAGGGGCCAAGCTCTCAAAGGGTGGAGCTCAAGCGAGCATCAAGAAAAAAAGTCTCAAAGTCTTTCTACCATTCTGCAAATATTTGCCGCACTTCCTCTGCCATGTTCTCCCAGTTGTTCACCAGCATTCCTATAAAGAGAACACTGACATTTTCTAGGTTTTGTTTTGTCTTTTACTTTCTCTGTAAGAAAGGTTGAGTACAGAACTTCCTACTCTGCCACCTTGATTCGGGCGTCTGTCCTGACTGCCTTTTTTGACTCAAAGAGATATGTTGGCCATACAGGGCTTCCACATTTTTTTCATTTACCTGAGAAAGGTTGTTCTAGAACAGGCCCTAAAGAATGTTTCACATAACTTTTCAGTTGCTTTTTTATGTGTTCTATTTATTGCATAAGCTCCTAGCCAAGACTTCTCTATTACTGGTTAGAGAAAAGTTTTTATTTTTTGCCTTAAAAATGCACAAAATTACTTTTTAATATGATAGCAAGAATTCTGGTTTCATGCAGCGAGGTGTTCTCCAAATGACACCATGAATTATATTCATATATAGCTTCACAGAAATAAATAAATAAATAAAATTTAAATTAGTGTCTAAATATGTCTTGTTTCTTTTAGACTTGTTCTCTGCCAATTTCACTGTGGGGAATCTCAGTGTCAAATCACATCTAAGACAGCCTTCTACCTTTGCATTCTCATTCCCCTTTGTTTACCCTTCCTCCCAGCCCGAATTCTAAATGTAGTGTGCCTCCGCTCTTAGTCTTGGGTCTTCTTCCTAACACTGTCATCCTAAGTGATCTTTTCTACTGCAGTGACTTTCTCAATCTTTTTGTACTTGTTTGTTTTTATAAATTATTTTGCAATTACTTTGCTCACTTAATGGGCACTAGTTATCTGGGGCATCCATTCAAATCAGTTACAACAGCTCTAAATCTTAATTTTTATATGTATTGTATAAACAGAACTCCTATATAAATTTTGGGAGCTGCTGGGTAGCGCAAATGGTTAAGTGCTTGACTACTACCCAAAAGTTTGGCAGTTTGAACCCATCCAGTGATACCCTGGGAAGGAAGTCCCGATGATCTGCTTCTAAAAGGCCACAGCTTTGAAAATCCTATGGTGCAGTTTTGCTCTGCGCAGTGGGGTTGCCACAAGTCGGAATCAACTTGACGGCAACTGATTTTATATAAATTGTATACAAATATTTTCATACTGAATATGCTCATTTTAAGAGCAATCTTTTTCATCTTTATTACAACACAATTCCCTTCTCACTTTGGAAACAAAACTAATGACAATCAATAGCTCACACACACATACATATACAAACATACACACACATGCACATGACCACCACCACTGAGGCCTATTAACAATCAATTTGATATACAACCACTTAAGAAAAATTATCAAAAACTTTTAACTTAGGCAAAGAATGTCTTCATGTCTTAGTCCACTTAAGGACTAACAATTATTCTAGGAGAGACATCTTTGTTTAAAATTCCTTCTATTATTGACTCTGTGAGGTTATATGTTAACTTGTACATTTTTGTCCAGTAAAGATTTCTATTTGATAATGAAAATAAAGCCAAATGTCATAAGTTTATTGTGCTGTGAGACATTAATCAGTTTTGTCTTTAGTTTGGCAAACTTCTTCCAGCATTCCTTTCCTGACAGACTATATAAATTTCTGTTCCTCAAAATGCATACTCAGGCATAAACATATTTGTAAATTACAACAAACTTAAGATATACAGAACCAATAAGACTTTCTTAGAAATATCATGTGAAAATGAAACTCAATTAAAAAAAAATAAATAGTGGCAAAGCATCTGTACTGAACATTGAATGTATTTTTTTAATGAAGTTAAATAAGCTGTGATTGTGAATGCACATTATTCCCAGTCTTGAAAAAAAATAAATATAAGAATATAACAGAAATGGGATTAAAGGACTGGAAATTTAGAAAGAGAGTTAATTGTGCTGATTTCCTAATGGTTCATGTCATAGTTACTGTTGAAAACTAACACACTGGCAAATAAAAAATATTTAAAGGGACCAGATCCATTTTTACAGATCAGGCAATGAAGGTTCACTTTGGAGCTGAGAAGTAATACATTGGTAATGATCACAATGTACATTTTAAAATCATAGTGACTACTTAAAAGTTTTTATCATTTTTTTTTTCCTTAGCTATAGAGAGATCACTTAAGAACATAAATATCATGTCACTTAATATGAATTTCTGTAAGTCTAGTTTCACTGTAGTTTTTTTGTTGTTAATTGCAGATAAAATTATTTTAATTTAATTTACTAAAGTTATATGTATAGGATGACACCATTTTATAAATTTTTTTAAAGATATACCTCTATCTGTCTACTGGTATCTACCTACTATTTATCTTAATGGTTAAAGAAATGTGGAAATATGTTTCTCAAAGATTAATAATATTTATTTCATCAAACTATTATTCTTTAAAAAATATTTAGGTCTCTGAAGTAGCCTCTAGGAATACTAAGCAAAATTAAACGAAAGTTAAATTACTTAAGGAGCATTAAGTAGCAATGAGTTTATGTTAATGATGGTGAAATAAACTACAAAAGATTGTCGAGAAAGATGGCACCACATGAAGAATGTAACCAATGCCACTGAATTATACATGTAAAAATTGTTGAAGTGTTGTATGTTTTGTTGTGTATATTTTCACCAATAAATAAACATTTAAAAAAAAAAAAAAGATTGCAGCCTAGAAAACCCTATGGGCAGTTCTACTCTGTCACATGGGGCTGCTATGAGTAGAATCTGACTAGACAGCACCTAACAACAGCATTGCATGGTAATTTCCAAGATCCTTATAGAATTGATCATAAGAGGGGATGGCTCTGAGATTTGGCTTAGACAAACATAAAGATCTCTCTACAAAAATATAGCTAAACTAATGTGGAAAAGACGTGTGACACAGAGCTCATCTGACAAAAGAAGGAAGCCATCAGTGAACAAGGGAAGGTTCTGACTCTATTTAACAAAACACATTAATAAGAAAAAATAAAGTAGTAAGTAAAATGAAAACATTTTTAGGAAAGTACAAAAATTAATACAAAAATATGCTGACGTGTCCTACTATTCTGAAAGGTATTTAATACAAAGATGAAAGTATGAGAGAAAATGACCAAATATCAAAAATGAGGTGATATTTAGGAACACAGTTTGTAGCTTCTTACAAAGGTAAATACAGTCTTATGGCCCAATCCTGGGTATTTACCCAATTGATTTGAAAACTTAGATCCACAAAAAAATCTGAATGCAAATATTTACAACTGCTTTATTTATAATCTTCAGAAACTGTAATTAACCAAGATATCTTTCAATAGGTGAATGAATAAGCAAATTGTGGTTCATCCATACAATGGAAGACTATTCAACAAAGGAAAAGGAATGCACTGTCAAGCCACAAAAAGCCAAGAATGAATCTGAATTGCATATGGTTAAGTGAAGGTGCCGGTCAGAAAAGAACACCTACTGATGATTTCAGTTATATAACCTTCTGGAAAAATCAAAACTATAGAGAAAATAAACACATGAGTGGTTGCCAGGGAATAGGTAAGGAAGAAAGATCGAATAGGTAAAGCACAGAGAATTTTTTAGGGTGTGAAACTATTTTATACATTGTGCTAATGATGGATACATTGCACTATGCATTTGTCAAAAACCCCATAGAACTCACAGCACAAAAATAAACCTTAATGTTTGCAAATAAAAACTAATAATTTAGGAGATCAGGAGATCCAAGGATGAAATGCAAATTGTGACTACTGAATATAACTGTATTACAAATATATGAAGTAACCTTACTGAAGGGGTTGGGAGAAATAATGTTGACCTATGTAACTTTGGAAATGAGTGGAAACCATAGACTAAAGCCAAAACAAACTAAACTTAAGGACTGTAATGTAGTTAATAAACTTGTTTCCCAGGGTGATATGGGTTAAAAAGTCTGAAACCACTATGCGTGTTTCGTGGAAATGACAAAGTAAGTAAACACGGCAGATAGTGGATCTAGGTTTCTCACTATGGGAGTAGGAATTTACAAATAAGCAAGGAGAAAAGGCTATAATGATCCATGTGCTACTGAACTGGAGTTGGCGACAACAGTACGCACTAATGTTTAGCTTAATAAAGATGCAGGTGGATATATATACAACTTTTTATAGATAAGTTCATATATATTGGTTAGTATAGACACATATATATCTTTTCCCTGTCAGCTGAGAGGATCTGGAAGCAATAAGCACACCTAGCACCAGATCTTGGTTTCTAATACCATTTTTCAACAACAGGAACCAGAGCTTCTTGGAGAATGGCCAATTCTAGGACTGGGGCAGGAAATATACAGAATGAGACTGGGGGATTGTGTAGTGCCAGAAAGTAAGGAAATACGCAAATAAAAACAAAATTTTAGGAGTATATCAGAGAGACAGAGAAGCCAACTGAAAAAGATCCCAACAGCCAAGCTGAAATAATTTGACCAACTAAATAAATAAAGTAGTATTCAATTATAACCCAAAGTTATTTCATGTCAAAAGATATTTCAAGATCTGTCTTCACAAAGGTTTGGGAGTGGGGAAAATTAACTATATACTAACCAAGTAGTGTGCTTTGAGCTTAAAACAAGTGTAGAATACAGGGTGCTCCAATGTAAATCATCTCTAATTTTACCATTTCTATTTCCATTTTTAATTTAGTTTGCAAAAATTATTTATTCTTCCTTTTTAATCTTAATTTTTAATCACTTACATTCTTTTATTCAGTCTATCCATGGATTTTTATTATTATTTCCTGAAACACACACACACACGGACAATCACTGGATGAATTAAAGGAAATCCCACAAATCTGTATTAGCTTAGCATGGTAGTCATGCAACCGTTAAAAGAAAGTTGTTCTTACTTTCTTCCTTATCCTTGAATTCTCAGACAAAGTTAACATAAAACTATATTTAGCTCCTTGGTAAAGATTGTTTCAAGAATGTACCTAATATGGCTACTGTCTAAATACCAAGGCAAATGTCGAAGACTGATATTTTTAATTCCAAGGCATGCAAGATATCATTCTTAATTCTTATGTATGTTTTTGTTAGAGATCAGGTTGTTCCTCCCCTGCAGAGTCTCTCTTCACCCCCGTAACACATTGCTGTCTAGTCGATTCTGGCCTATAGTGACCCTATAGGACAAAGCAGAACTGCCCCATAGGGTTTCCAAGGAGCGTCTGGTGGATTCAAACTGCCAACCTTCTGGTTAGCAGCCGAGCTCTTAACCACTGAGTCACTGAGGCTCCTCTCCTCACCTAGAGGGAGAGAAACTGCTTCAGGCTTTGCTTCAGGATTGTATTCCGGATTACATTCTATAGCAACTGCCTCACTTTCTCAAGTAGCTTCTCTTCTTAGATGTTCCCCAGTGATATCCCTCTTCTGGGGGAATTAGAGTAGTAAGTCCTCCATACTGAAAGCTCATTTTCAAGTCCAGTTTCTCAGAACTACCATCCATTAAGTGTGCAGACTGGTGATTTAATAGTCATTGTTGTCTCTGTCTCTCAGATCAACTCTTTAGAATAAATTAATCTCTATCTCATTACTCCAGGAAAACAGACCTAAATTATCACAATTCAACCTTTTCTATGGAGATGGGGACCATTAATATGTAGCGATAGGAAATATAGTAGCAAAAAACTTAAATTATAATATTACATGCTAGTGGTAAACGGTTCATTTTCCATTCCCATCTCTTTGAAGAATTAGCATAATAACAAGAATTGTTTTACAGTTAAATTATATATTACTAGACTATATTTCCTACCTTAAAATCCATAAATTCTAAACTATCTTTAGCTTTTAGAGTCATCAGAGGCTTTGGATAACCTATAGCACTTGCCTGTGAAGATATGTCTGTAGGCAGCATCTAATTGCTAAAATTTGTTTTCATGTTGGTAGATGCTGGGACAAGAGAACAGTGCTAGGCTCTTTCTGTCCTGAGCAGCATTCCTCATCATCAATATTGATGGCGTGGATTGCACCTGCTTCCTGAGTAATCACAGTGTGTGTTTCACTAAATGCTCAGCATGAGTGTTCTTGGAACTTTAATTATTAAGGTACCCCCTGTCAGGCAGGCGTAGAGAGTTCAGGCTGCAAAATTCAGAGAAAGGGTAAAGAAATAAATAAAATAAAAGTACAGGATAATTATGATTTAGGACACTCTAACAAAGTTAGATTATCTTTCTTAATATCCTGATAGATTCTGCATAAGGGAATTCAGAGGCACAAAGAAATAAACTACAATGAAAAAGGCTGGGTCACTTGACATAAAGTGCAGATGTTGCCTCCTGGTGATGTCCTGAACTAACATATGAAAAGCAAGTTTCTAGGGGTTTAATGCAAAGCTGTCTTACTAAGGGCTGCAATTATGGCTTGGATGTAGCATGATAAACAACAGCGAGATTTTTGGGGATGTTCAGGAATTTGCAGAATAAATAATTATTCTGAGTTTCCCAACAATTTTGGTTTTATGAAACAAGCAAATCCAAAAATGTAATAGGAAGAAAGAAGACACCAGAATTGCAACTGTTCTGGGACTCACAGCAAAATAAACAACCATGGCTTTTGGAAAAAGAAGGGCAGTGAGTGTGTCATCAACTACCATCTCTCTTAGAAGAAAAGAATGTGTCCATTAAGCAGAATGGAATATTAGGCTCCATTGTTGTGAAGAAAATGTTTGAGAAATAAATAGAAAGATCCAGGACTGAGAAGCCTGCATTTTGGTACACCCACCAGAGATCATTACATTTTAAACCAATTGCAATGTTTTAACTTCCTAGTTAATAACTTCCAGTTTCTAGAGATTATTTTATCTTCTGTTAAATGATATGAAATATAAAAATCTTCTGAATCACCAATAAATACCATTATCTAGTCAGAATTTTCTAAAATAATAAAATAGAAAATACGCAGGAGAATCTGTTGTCTTTGGTATAATAATGGTCATGATATTTATGTATAATTTTCAAGGGATGATTTTCAACACCAGCAAAGAGACAGAAGGATACTATTAGACAAAATTACCGAACATATTTTAAGGCACAGGAAAATATAAATGGAAAACAAAATAATAGAATGTGATAATTCCATCTACTTGGGATGTGTTATAATCTCATCTGTGATCTCCATAATGCACTCTTCTTTTTCTTGGAAGTAAAATATACTTTTTAAAACGAATAGATGTGTGGCTTTGTGGCAACTGGAAGATATTGTGCTCCCAAGATGGGGAGGTTATATGCATTCTTGGTCAACTGGATCATTTTTAAATGTGAATTTTCTCACTTTTATTTTTCTGAGTGTGTGTGTGTTTAAATTGGCAGAATGCAAAGTTCAAACAGAGATGAAGTATAATGGCATCTAAGATTTATCACTAATTGCAGTATATGATCAAGAACTGATGGTACTGAAGGAAGAAGTCCAAGCTGCACTGGAAACATTGGCAAAAAGCAAGGCTCCAGGAATTGATGGAATGCCAAATGAGATGTTTCAACAATCGGATGCAGTGCCGGAAGTGCTTATTCATCTGTGCCAAGAAATTTTGAAGACAGCCACCTGGCCTACCGACTGAAAGAAATCCATATTTATGTCTGTTCCAAAGAAAGATGACCCAACAGAATGTAGAAATTATCAAACGATATCATTAATATCACAAGCAACTAAAATTTTGCTGAAAGTCATTCAAAAGTGGCTGCAGCAGTACATCGACAGAGAACTGTCAGAAATTTAAGCTGGTTTCAGAAGAGGACATGGAGTAAGCGATTATCCCTGCTGATGTCAGATGGATCCTGGCTGAAAGCGGAGAGTACCAGAAAGATGTTTACCTGTGTTTTATTGACTATGCAAAGGCGTTCGACTGTGTGAATCATAACAAATTATGGATAACGTTGTGAAGAATGGGAATTCCAGAACACTTGACTGTGCTCATGAGGAACCTGTACATATACCAAGAGGTAATCATTCAAAAAGAGCAAGGGGATACTGCATGGTTTAAAATCAGGGAATGCGTGCGTCAGGGCTGTATCCTTTCATCATACCTATTCAGTCTGTAAACTGAGCAAATAATCCAAGAAGCTAGACTATATGAAGAGGAACGTGACATCAGGATTGGAAGAAGACTCATTAAAACCTGCAATATGCAGATGACACCAGGTTGCTTGCTGAAGGCAAAGAAGACTTGAAGAACTTACTGATGAAGATCAAAGACTACAGCCTTCAGTATGGATTACACTTCAATATAAATAAAACAAAAATCCTCACAACTGGACCAATAAGCAACATCACGATAAACAGAGAAAAGATTGAAGTTGACAAAGATTTCATCTTACTTGGATCCACAATCAAAGCCCATGGAAGCAGCTGTCAAGAAATCAAAAGAAAAATTGCATTGGGCAAATCTGCTGCAAAAGGCCTCCTTAAAATATTAAAAAGCAAGGATGTCACTTTGAGGACTAAGGTGCCCTTGACCCAAGCCATGGTGTCTTCAGTCGCCTCATATGCGTGTGAAAGCTGGACAATGAATAGGGAAGAATGAAGAAGAATTGATGCCTTTGAATTATGGTGCTGGTGAAGAATGTTGAATATCCCATTGATTGCCAGAAGAACAGGCAAATCTATCTGGAAGAAGTACAGCCAGAATATTCCTTAAAAGCAAGGATGGTGAAACTTCATCTCAAGTACTTTGGATAGGTTATCAGGAGGGATCCCTAGAGAAAGACATCATGCTTGGTAAAGTAGAGAGTCAGTTAAAAACTGGAAGACCCTCAACGAAATGGACTGACAAAGTGGCTGTAACAATGGGCTCAAACATGGCAACGATTGTGACGATGGCACAGGACCAGGCAGTGTTTCGTTCTGTTGTACGTGGGGTCGCTATGAGTTGGAACCAACTCAACGACACTTAATAACAACAATTCACTGGTAAATATCTTAGTCAAATTTTGTAATCTTAGTCACACAATCTATAAAGTGAGATAGAAGAAAAGAATAAAATGATCTTTCTGCATTAGTCAAACTATTTTTGTTCTTTTGCTTTGCTTTTTATTTGTTTTGCTTTTGTTTTATTTTACTAAACAGTGTTTTTTGGTGTTTTTTTTTTCCTTTTCTTTTTCCTTTTTCTCCCCTCTAATTGGTGGGAGGATCACTCTTCTCTATTTGTATTTCATGTGATTGGAGCACAGGCTGAGCTGACATAATCTGTTTCTCCAAGCCTCAATCCTCCTACTCCATCAAGTACAGATTTTATAATACAGATCTGGGTAATCATTGCCTTCCTTCTTGACAGAAGTTATCAGTTCAGTGATAGTCATAGAGTGTCAATTGGCCCAATAAGAATGAAACTTGGAACTTTTGCAGGAATTTCTGAGAAAGAATTGCTCTCTATTTGTTGGCATAGTTAGATAGTAGAATACATGCCTGAGGCTCTAAGTGACCATACGAGGCACTCATGGCAAGATCTTACATAAACATAAAAACACAGTATAGAAAAGGAGAACAATGGCCATAAACAGTTGCATTGTTGTAAATGATGCTGTCACATGAAATCTTGAGTCCAAAGCATGCCTTAAACTCCTAAGATTCACTCCCTTGAACTTTCTACTTATATTAGTCAAAATATTCCCTTTTAAATATGTAATTTTGAGTTAGGATTTTATAATTTGCAGCTATAAGAGCCTTACTGATACAATCTCCAAGGTGAAAAGACTATATCACAAGGAATATATTATCTTTAAATCTGGATATATTAATTCCATTGAAAATCCCATGCTATACTTTGCTTAGTTTTTTGACACCCACACAAAAAGAAGTAATGCTATGAACTGACCCTATCATCCACTTATTTAAACAAAACATTATGTGGATAAACATAAAGTGATTTCTATAGTTTAAATTTATTCATTTTAGATTGGTTTCCTTTGTAAATATTTAAAGACTTGACCTTGCAATCAGTTGCAGTATCTAAACCCCACCTTTCACCTTAATTGTCATCACCACACAATGAACTCTTAAACCCATTTTTCTAGATACCCGTCACTATGTTTGGCATTTTTATTTCAAATTTGAATGAGCTTTCTAGGTTGACCTAGGTATACATTACTCTCTTTCTATAAACATTCAAGTTTACTGTTTATTTATGCAGTTTTCCAGACATCCATCCCTTTATTCCATGTGCAGCACTTTTTTTCAAGTTCCAGCTCAAGATCTACCTTCTCTAAAAATTATTTAACAGACTTTTCCAATGATCAGTATTTTGATTCACACACAAGTTTCATTCAGCGGGAAAACAAAAAATTCACATAATTCAAAGTTCAACAAGAAATGAAACATTATCTTACGTGATTTTTGTTTGTAGTGTTTTGCTTTGTTTTGGAATGGATAATCTAGGCTTGATTCTAAGAATATGTAATGAACCCTGAAGACAGATACTAAGGACATGAGGAAGAGATATGTGATTATTGATGGAACAAAATACAATAGAAGAGTTAGACTTAGAAATAAATATAGAAAGATCTTGCTCTGAGACCAAACAGAAGGAGATGCAGTTGAATAAAAAGGTTCTGGATAAATGCAGAGGCAAGTATTAATGGGAGTTGAAAGCATCCATGTTTAATGGCCTCTTTTATTCTTTTATTTTCAGATGAGGGAAATGAGGTATTGAAAACTGAAACAACTTGCTCAAGGTCACAGAGTTAGTACCTGGCAAAGTAAGGACTCTAACTCAGTTTCTACTTGCTCGATCCACACACTTTCTATAAGACAGAAAGACACAGTAGGGAAGGTACAGAGAAACTGGAAACTTGAAGAAAGTGAGAATTTTATGTAATATTGCCTTTTCGAAGTGGAGACAATATGCAATCAGCAGTAAATAAACGTATGTCTTATCAGCATTGAGAGGCAAATTGAGACTATTAGTTTCCTAGGGCTGCCTTAACCAAAAACCACAAAGTGACTGACCTTTAACAACAGAAGTTTACTGTCTCACAGTTCTGGAGGATAGCAGTCCAAATTCAGGTGTATGCACAACCATGTTCTCTCTGAAGACTCTAGGGTAAGATCCTTCCTATTTTCCCTCAGCTTCTGGTAGCCCCAGGTGTTCCTTGACTTTCAGCTGCAGCATAATTCCATCATCACACGGCCACCTTCCCTCTATCTGTCTTTCTGTGTATATCCTCTTCTTCTATAAGGACACCACTCAGGATTATGACCCACTCTTCTCCAGTATGCCCTCATGTTAAATTAACTGATAACATCTCAAAGACCCTATCTTCAAACACAGTCATGTTTACAGGTGCCAAGAGTGAGGACTTCAACATATCTTTTTGGGTGACACAATTTAATCTATAACAGTGATTGTCTTTAAAAATATTTTTAAAAGAAATACATCTCAATTTCTAGTTAATGTAGTTTGTCCCTCAGTTCACCTCTATGATAATCCAGGATATACTATTAAAATAAAGCCCCATGTACTGGACAGTGCAAGCTGAAGTATGTCAGCCATTCTCCCAGCCCCCTCCTAGGTTACCATTACCTGCTCATAGACCCCAGCTGAAACTGTAGCCTGAAGGAAACCATGTATTATATACTCACCTTCTCCCAACATATGGCTAACTTGACCAGGAGTTGGCACTTAAACCAAAGGAAGCTATGACATGCTAAGAATTGATAGCATGATACGGCTAGTCCTAGTACATCACTGGAAATCAGAAGAAGAAATAAAAAAAAAAAAAGAGATGACATAAATAGAGAGACCTAAATCTGGACGATTATGAGGTAAAAATGTGCCATGAATAAAATCACACAGGCCAAAACTGAGTCACGCTAATGGTAGAAAAGCAATGTCCTCCTCCACTCCATCTGAACCAGTCCATCAATCCAAGGCAGAAGAAGGTTCAGTAACAGAAGCAGTAACAAACATGTAAGAAGTCCTGGTGAGTCCTTAGTAAATTCCTTCTGAGCTAGATATCAGAACAAGGAGACCTACAATTATCACACACAGTCTTTACCCTTACCTAAGTAGTTATTGGTGACTTCAGTGGGTTTCTGTTTCTTGCAACCAGAAGGGCTAAACACAAACACATACTCTAGAGGAAAAAAAAAAAAGTCATAAGATTTCTGAATGTCTACATATTTACTGTAAAAATAAGTTCTTAAATCTAGACTTTTGTGAGGATATGGCAAACCAGCTAAAAAAATATTGCCACTGAAGCAGCACAAGATAAATAAAAGAAAAACTTAAACTGAAAGGACATTTTAAAATATGTTGGAATGTGATGACATGGAGCACAGTGGTTAGGCCCTCAGCTGCCAAACGAAAGGTCAGGGGTTTGAACCCACCAGCCACTCCATGGAAGAAAGATGTGACAGTCTGCTTCCATAAAGATTTAAAGTTTTTGTACATGAGACTAAATGGGTGACTCCTGTTCAGACGCAGGATAAGAAGGCAGGAAGGGACAGGAGCTGGTTAGATGGACATAGGAAACCTGGGGTGGAAAGAGGGAGTGTGCTGTCACATTATTGGGATTGCAATGAGTGTCACATAACACTATGTGTATAAATTTTTGTTTGGGAAATTAAGCTGTAAACTTTCACCTAAAACACAATAAAAAATAAATAAACAAAATAACTAGAAAAAAAATTGCAGCCTTGGAAACCCTTTGGGGTAGTTCTATTCTGTCCTATAGGGTCACTATGAGTTGAATCAACTTGACTACAATGGGTTTGGGATGCTTGGAATTAGAAGAAATCATCATAGAGAATATATTTTGCAATTATGAAACTTAAACTACTATTTTTACATGATTATTCATGGTAACTTTTATGAAATCCTACATGAGAAATTTTGTTTCCAAGTATAATATCTGGAAAACTATAATTTCCTTAGAAATACTGGTATGTTCTTCAGTTCTAACAAGACGGAAGTTTCCTTTTTGAACTGGCAGCTATGGGAAGGTCATAGTCCAAGGTGATAATTACAATAATGACTTTGCTCTTTCAAGATTTGCACATTTTATTGCTCCATTTTTTTATGCCTTTAATTTACTAGAGGAAGTAGTGAAAATTTGGCAGTTTTATAAACCTGTCATCTACTATTTTTACATTAGCTAATAATAAATCTTAATTAAAAAGTACATCTTTACGAAAATAAGAGAAATACCACTATTATGGTTTACTATTAAATTCTGAGCATTAAAACAGTGTTCATTTTTATCTTCTCTGTATCTGAAGGTATCAATACATTATGGTTCTACCTAGTTTAAAAGTTACTTACATTCAATGTCCAAAAGTTATCTATAGCTACATAAAATATTGATAAATAGGTTCGCAAGAAAGTTTTTTGGATGGAGAAAAAAAAAACCTGCAGCGGTCTCCATTCTTGCCTTGTTTTTCAATTGAGCATCTTGGACATTAATCCACCACCACAAAAATGGAGCTCATCCTTTTTTTTTTTTTTATGTCCCTTTATATGAAAGATCGCAGCTTAAGATGGAAGCATCTAAAGTCACATGACATTAATTTTCTGGTCTTTTTATAATATCCAGTGGACAGATGTATCATAACCACTGCCATCACCAATAATTTGTTTCAGGTGGGAGTGATGAACCAGGTGAACTTACAAAGAGAAATTCAGGGTAGAGGCAGTAGCCATTAATTTTGTTTTATGATGTTCTATTTTTTTATTATATTTGATGCTTAGATTGAGTTTGGTTCCAGAGTATTAGCCTGTGGCAATAAAAGGAGGCTAGATTTTGTCCCAAAAGCTGGGTAAACATTAAAAAGAAAAAAAAAAAAAATGTCATGGAGAATCAAAACATTAATTTACACTCCATAAGGAAAACTGTAAACAAACCACTCAATTCACCAGAGATGGACTGAAGGAAGCTTGCACACAGATAGTGTTAAGAGAGTTTTAAAATAGGACTTTACTAGCAATGTAGCAAGATTGCCTTAAGTATCTTTGTTGGGAACCACACACCACACATGAGGACACAAGGACACTGTTTCAAGACACCATTTGGAACCATTGACCTGCAGCTCTAGAAATTAAAGTTCCCATGCAGCTGACAGAAAAGAAAATGTTACATGTGTCCATTCTCAAAACAAACATAGCTAGGCTACTTACTATAATTTCTTTCAGTTGTAGGAACTTGACAATGTATTAATGACTTTTCAATAATTCCTAAAACCTATTATTACTTTTTCCTATATTGAAACAAAAAAAAATTTACAAAAATAATTTTGTAAAATGTAATGGATGTTAGAATTGATTTTCCTGCCCTCTCAGAGATTTTAGCCCCAAAGCTGAGTGCAATGTGTATTAAGTTTCCACATATTCTAGGCAGAGGTGTTAGACACACCCTGCAAGGCTTAATGTGAGGTAGCCAAAATTGTTCAGTGAGCACCATCCCATACATGTTAAAGAAGAGAAGACCATTCTCTTCTGAATGAAAGTAAGAAAATTCATTGTGGACAGAAAAGGATTCTTTAAATCTTTAAAAACACTAGTAAGAGTAGAGAATGATGGGGTCAAGTAAGGTGGATATCAAGAAAACTCTGTGGTATGACTGTACAGAGGTTTCCTCTGTTCCAGAAGAGGAGATGGATATTTTACTATAAGCTGAATGCTTGCTGGGCTGTAGAAACTAAAAGCCTAGCCCTGCCATGACACCATAGCTGAGCACAATGAGCAAGAGCTTGGAAAAGTTGACATGATTCTGTACAGTTTTGGAGAACATAGAGCCTGGGACTGGACTATCTCCTAAACTCTCAAGGAAAGTAGCTGACTAGAGTTTACCACATCCCAGTGACCTGCTCTCCTATAGTTGGAGGGGGCAACGGTTCATGAATTCCAGTGGGCCATGTACTCTGTGATATGTTGAGTCATCTTGTAAAGACTCTGCTCAAGAGATCTGCCTTCCAGGTCTAGATACTCTGGCAGAAAGGATGAAGGGGCAGTGACAGAGGGCAGGAGCTTAGGACATGTAAGAGGTTATCCAAAGAGAGCATTAGCCACAAAAGGGAATGGTGCAACACAGAAGTCCCTAGAGCAAGGATCTTCTAAGAACTCACTAAAGAGCCTTGTGCAACAGAAACCCAGAATTTGGCCATCTTCCATACCCAACACACTGATAATCAGGTTAAATCTGCCTTAGGCAAGAAGCATCTTGCCTGTTCTCTATAATCCAATGTGGCCTTACCCCTTGATCATGGAGAATTCAGAAACACAGAAATAGCAGAGTGAACTGGTGAGGAGAAAAAACAATGAAAACTAAAGAACAAACCATAACTCTTTTCCCCATTGTTTATCTGAGAGTGGTAGGATCAGAATGAGTTACACAGGGGAAAGAGATTTCAACTGAATGAAAGATTAAAATTTTGATTTAGATTGGAAATAGCATTCAGATTGGACAGTGTCATAAAGATTGAGACTGTTCTAATGGCTTTTTTTAAATGACTGGAAAATATATGGGACATTCTTGAGATGTTTGCAAGAGGAATGGGGGTTTTGTAAGAATGGTTTATAAAGACAAATCGGTGAGGGGGGTAGTAAAACTATTTCTATATTGGATTATATTGAGACCAGATCATTCCACAAACCAGACACATAAAAAAAGAAAATAAAAACAGAGCTAGTCCGTTGTTAGGTGCCATAAAGTAGTTTCTGACTCATAGTGACCATATATGTACAACAGAAGGAAATGTCGCCTGGTCGTGTGCCGTTCTCACAGTCATGGCTATGTTTGAGTCCCTTATTGCAGCCACTGTATCAGTCCATCTCATTGAGGGTCTTCCTCTTTTTCGCTGACCCTCCACTTTACCAGATATGATGTCCTTTTCCAGGGAGTGGACCCTCTTAATATCAATATCCAAAGTAAGTGAGACTAAGTCTTACCATCCTCACTGGAAGTGCTCCCTCATCTACACCAAGAAATTTGGAAGACAGCTACCTGGCCAACCGATTGGAACTGGAAGAGATCCATGCACATGCCTGTTCCAAAGAAAGATGATTCAACGGAATGTGGAAATGCTCAAACAATATCATTAATATCACATGCTAGGAAAATGCTGCTAAAGATAATTCAAAAGCGGTTGCAGCAATACATCGACAGGGAACTGCCAGAAAATCAGGCTAGATTCTGAAGAGGATGTGGTACAAGGGATATCATTGCTGGTGTCAGATGGATCTTGGATGAAAGCAGAGAATACTGGGAAGATGTTTACCTGTGTTTTATTAACTGCACAAAGGTATTTGAGTGTATGTATTATAACAAATTATGGAAAATATTTGGAAGAATGGGAATTCCAAAACACTTAATTGTGCTCATGCACAATGTGTACATAGACCAAGAGGCAGTCGTTTGAACAGAAAGAGGGGATACTACATGGTTTAAAATCAGGAAAGGTGTTTGTCAGGGTTGTATCCTTTCACCATATTTATTCAATCTGTAGGCTGAGCAAATAATTTGAGAAGATGGACTATAGACTGAAAATGAAGAGGACTTGAAGCACTTACGGATGAAGATCAGAGGCTACAGCCTTCAATGTGGATTACATCTCAACCTAAAGAAAGGAAAAATCCTCACAACTGGAGCTAGTCTAGTTGAAGTAAAAGTAATATTCTCAAAGTCTCAGCTGTTCACTCCCACCTTCCTTGTACTAGTGTCTAATCATCCTTTGGGATATAAGAAGCAGATTTTTAAAACCATCTATCTGTGTCAATAGCTTTTAGTACCTATCTAAAGACTAACACCAGTTCCTGATAACGTTTTTATTGATCCATGGGTAAAAGAGAAAAATAAGAAATTGTAATGCATTTATATGAAGCTAAATTTTTCATCTTAAATCATTATAATGTATACTGCTTTGTACGTAGTTATTTTAAAGTACCAAGTATTTTAGGAAATGATGAAATGTAAGGGTAGGAGGAAGTTTTTATTTGTTTTTTAAACAATAGTTCTTGGAAAAATTAAAAATAGTTATCTCTATATCTAGCAGCATATTGTTTTTTATTGCTTCATAAGATCCACTTATTAAGCCTGAAGACCTCAAGTTTACATTTTTATTCTTGTTTTACTGATTTAAGAATGGCATAAAAAATAATACATATTTTTTAATTTGATATTGTTATTGTTAGTTGCTGTCAAGTCAATTCTGACTCATGGTGACCCCATGTGTGCAGAGTAGAACTGCTCTATAGGATTTTCAAGGCTGTGACCTTTTGGAAGCAGATCACCAGGCCTGTTATTCGAGACGCCTCTGGGTGGGTTCAGACCACCAACCTTTTGGCTAGTCGTTGAGCCCTTAACATTTGTGCTACTCAGGGACTCCAATTTACAGTTATAAAACAAAAAAAAAGAAGAAAAAAAAAAAAGATAGAGTTACATAGACAACAGTGGTAACAGAAACAGGCTCTTTCTTATCTCCAACAGATGAACCTGAGGTTCATCTCATCCTACAGTAAACTGATGTTCACTCTCTTTTCCTCTCCTTTTCCATAAGTTCCCCTTATCCTGTCCCAACCTCAAGTCCCCTAATACCACAATCCAGAATTCTCTGTAGTATATTTAGAGTTTGTTTCTACCGCTAAAGAAATCACCGAATGGTGTGATTACCTATTACCAAGTTTACAATGATCCAGTTTTCATTCCAATAAAAACATTTTTCTTCAAAATAAAAGTATGAATGAAAATGCCTATGCCACTATCTTATAACACATTGCATTTACCAGTATTTCCCTGCTACAATGGCATTTTTATTCTTTGAATGTCCATAGCTATTCAAGTCATGTACCTGATTATTTCTGAGAAAACTGAATTATCCAGTGTTGAATGATTCACTTTGAAGAATAAGTACCAAGTAGGTACTCCACTCATTTTTGTTTCTATGAGCACTTTTCTTCATAACACAGTGCTATCTACCAACGTTCCTTGTTTATGGAGTTAGAGTGGAAGATAAGGGAATCTAAAAGCAATTTTGAATTGTATTGAATATGCAAATTTATACTCTAATCAAATCCAATTGCCTGTTGTCCCATGAGCACATTGTGCACTGTGCTGTGTCACAGTATTTTCCTAAAGGGAATGCTTTCTCTTCCCTCTACTACCCTTTCCTTCTTGAATGGTCAACTCTAAACTTCTTTAGAAAGGTGTCTCTATCTATTCTAGTGTTCACTAACCTACTTCTCTTAAATTCCTCAACATTCTTAATCTGTGTCACATAGATCTATACTTAATCATATATTGTTGTATGTCTGTGAGTTATCTCTACAAGAGTGAGGTAAAGTTTTTGTATGTATGTATGTACGTACAAATGTATGCACGTATGTTCCTATGCACATACGTATCTCTCTCTCTATCTCTATCATCTATCTATCTATCTATTTATTTATTGCACAAAGAATTAAGATTTTTTAGTCTTGATATAAGGCTATTTAGCATAGCCCCAAGGGTAGATACACTAGGGTCAGTCTGCAAGGAAATGGATTTCTCCTGTGTCAAATGCTAAGTACATGTCTTTGGATAAGTCCCTTGACCCTTCTGAGTCTCATTTTTCTTATCTGTAAAATGGGGATGAACATAAGTCCTAATTCTTACGTTAAGAGGTTTAAATGAGCGAAACTATTAAAACATAGCAGAATGTCTGACATACAGTAATCACTCCAAAAATGTACCTTCTTTATTGTCTTTCTCTTCTTGTCCCTTCCTTCTCCTATAACTATTATTATTATTATCACATGCCATAGGGCCTAAGACAATATTGATGACTTACTTGGAATTTAAGAGTTAGTGATTATTCAACTTTCTATTAAAAAAAGTGCAAAAATATCTTACAAACTCATTCAATCTCCAGCCCTACCATCAGAAACACTAGCACTCTGTCACCTTCACTTTGGTTTGAAATTGAGCCCAGCCTTCATTAATTCCATTCTAGTACTATAAGTTTAAATTTCTTATCAGTCTCGTTGAAGATCAAAGACCACAGTCTTCACTATGGATTACACCTCAACATAAAGAAAACAAAAATCCTCACAACTGGACCAATAGGCAACATCATGATAAGTGGAGAAAAGATTGAAGTTGACAAAGAGTTCATTTTACTTGGATCCACAGTCAACACCCATGGAAGCAGCAGACAGGAAATCAAAAGACAGCATTACACTGGGCCAATCTGCCCCAAGAGATTTCTTTAAAGTGTTGAAAAGCCAAGATGTCACCTTGAAGACTAAGGTGTACCTGACCCAAGCCATGGTGTTTTCAATAGCCTCATGTGCATGCAAAAGCTGGATGATGAGTAAGGAGGACTGAAGAAGAATTGATGCCTTTGAACTGTAGTGTTGGGGAAGAATAATGAATATACCATGGACTGCCAAAAGAATGAACAAATCTGTCTCAGAAGAAGTACAACCAGAGTGCTCCTTAGATGTAAGGATGGCAAAACTACTCTCACACATTTTGAACATGTTATCAGGAGGATCAGTCCCTGGAGAAGGACGTCATGCTTGGTAAAGTAGAGGGTCAACAAAAAAGAGGAAGACCCTCAACGAGATGGATTGACACACTGGCTGCAACAATGGGCTCAAGCATAACAATAATTGTGAGCATGGCGCAGGACTGGGCAGTGTTTCATTTTGTGGTACATAGGGTTGCTGTGAGTCAGAACTGACTCAATGGCACCTAACAACAACAACAATCACTCTCATGAAAATGCTCAATCTTCTTCCCTCCTCCTCTTCAAAAAAATTTGGTAAGAGTTTGTAACATTATTGATTTATTGTCTCTCAGCTCCAAATTCACCCTTTTTGCCTGCTTAATGAAAACAGATCTGGGTTCTTTAAGTATTTTTCCTTTGCAAGCTATCACTGAAGCCTTAACAATAGAGAGCCTTCGAGAGGCCTTGCAAGAGAAAGGAATCTTGCCTCCTGGTTTCCATGTGCTCGCTTGGCAGGCTCCTGCATCACACATCTAAACCCAGCTCCTACAGGCTGGAAACACTCACACCATCAGTTTCCCCTGGCACCCACCATTGGGCAGTTCTGAGTAGAGTACGTGAGTGGGACAGCTAATTGTGAATAACTTCCTCAAGCATCCATAGACAGATTGCCAGAAGATTCTACAGTGAATTCTCTCCCATCCAGTGAGCCATGACCATGCCGCCTCCATCAAGATCTAGATCTCAGCCCTGGAGGAGAGGGAGAGAAATGGGAACTCTTCCTTAGGTGCTCTATCTCAGCCCTAAATTTAGTGACTGTCTTAGTCATCTAGTGCTGCTATAACAGAAAAACCACAAGTGGATGGCTTTAACAAAGAGAAATTTATTCCCTCACAGTCCAGCAGGCTACAAGTCCAAACTCAGGGTGTCAGCTCCAGGGGAATGCTTTCTCTGTCAGCTCTGGAGGAAGGTCCGTGTCATCGATCTTCCCTTGGTCTGGGAACTTCTCTGCACAGGAACCTCAGGTCCAAAGGATGCACTCTGCTCCCGGCACTGCTTTCTTGGTGGTATGAGGTTCCCAACTCTCTGCTTGCTTCCCTTTCCTTTTATCTCTTGAAGGATAAAAAGTAGTGCAAGCCATACCCCAGGGAAACTCCCTTTACATTGGATCAGGGATGTGACCTGGGTAAGGGTGGTGTTACAGTCCCACGCTAATCCTCTTTAACATAAAATTACAATCACAAAATGGAGGACAACCACAGAATACTGGGAATCATGGCCTAGCCAGATAGATACACATATTTTTGGGGGGACATAGTTGAATCCATTGCAGTGACTCTTCCTTATATCTTCTACCCTCCATATTCTTTAGAGTTCCCTTTACTTCTTACTACCAGATCCTTCACTTTTCTACTCTACTGTTATAATTAGTAAGTCTTTATATTAATTTTTTCCTGTTTAAATTACTGTGTGGTTTCTCTCTCCTGATTAGAACCAATTGATACAGAGTCTATTGCCATCATAGTCATGTGGCAATACATTCCAGACCTTTATCCTTCTTTTTCAGTAATATAAAATCTTTAAAGATAGGTATGAGATACTGTGTTGACTATATGTACTTAGGGTTTTTTTGTTTGTTTGTTTGTTTTTAATGTTAATAAGTGAAGCATACCAATTCACCAAAAAGAAAATAGTGGTCAGTATAAAAGTATTTTAATTCTAAAATATGTAGCCCATTCAGTCAGAGGATAAAATAGCCACCTCTATCTTGTCTTTTCTATCAGAAAGCATTTATCTTTGTGAACATTTAACCGACTGTAATTTTAAAAAGTATTAACAGCGTCTTTTAATCCAAAGAAGTTACAAATTGAAAAATTCCAAGTGATAAGATATAGTGTCTGCATTCTAATCAACTTGAGCACTGGAATTAGACTCCAAGTGCAAAAGAATCTGCAAAAAGATCAAATTCGTGGTCACGACGGTAGAAGAAAAAAAGAAAGAAGAGGAAGAAAAACTAAGAGAGTCGGGTCTCATTTTCTCCATTTCTCAGCAAGACAATAGTTATCAGATGTTCAGAAACTCTTTTTGTCTCCATTCGCCTGACATCTCTTTCTGTTCTTCCAATTTATTTAAAAACCCTTTCATATATAGCTTTTCTCTTCCTAACATACATACTGTAACTTTTCCTTCTCTAAACTGAAATTGTAGTTCTGAAATAAAATGAAATTAAAAATAAAAGCATACACTTTTATCTCTTTTTCTTACATGTTTAATTTAAGGCAACAAACAGAAGGTTCACAGTACTATGGATGGTTTTGTTTTGCCTTATTTTCATGCATCATTTGCCACATCAGTTCTCCCAGAAGCAATTCTTTGGTTTCCAGGGTGGGAGAGTAAGTATCCCACTGGCCATAATATAATGCTGTCATCCTTCTTCTTATCAGACTTCCTCAGAAGCCCAAGGAAACTTTCGAGTACCTGCTGTCAGGAGCAGATGCTCCTAAGGTTAGTAAACACTTAAGGCCAAAGTGCAGAGTGGGTTGCCAGTCTTCTCTTGGAGGAAATGTGCTTCATTTTTTCCCCCAAAAGCAAAACATATCTAGTAAATATGTAATATATATACATACGTAGGTATATATTCTGTAGTGCTTTCAGGCAAGGGGTATGTATATAAACTCGTCTTGCCTGAAAGCACTACAGAATATGCAATGCTACTTTTTGAAACAAATTCATCAATTTATTACATTTTGGTGTATTCACATGGTTTTGAATATCCATTATCAAAGGTGTTTTAAATTCAGTAGAGAATTCTGTTGTCACACAGTTGATTTTAGCTTTATAAGGAAGAACACACATAAACACACAAAAAACGGCATCAACAGAATAATAATGCCCCTCCAAATACTTCTACTTATTTCCAGTCTCGAAATTTAAATCCTTTCAGTAATTCAGAGATACAATATTACTTTAAAATTAAAAAGCTTTAAGTCACTTTTTTGTAAAGAAACAAATGGAAAAATCATAGGCATAAAAAAAGAAAGAAAAACATACGTTACAGAAGTCTTTCTCCTCACTTTACTCTTACAGATATGCTTTCAAAACCGCAGAAAGGTACCTAATAGGAACCTTCATAATAAGGATATGGTTCCTATTATCTTGGGGAAAGGCTACTTGCAAAGCAACAGCCCCGTCCAGGAAATCTGATAGGCAGGTTACCTTGCTCTCCAGCCTGCTGGCGCTAAATATTTTGGTGAAAATAGTGAAGACATTAATTGAACCACAAATGCTACAAATGCCATGAAACAAATGTGAATTATATTTTCAAACTTTTATTCTTGAACTGTATCCCAAGAAAAATAATCGAATTCACACAATAACAAAACATTTTTTGTGCACATGCCATTATAACCCGAACTTGCACGACAAGTGGGTACTTCCACTCTAACAAGCCATTCCACAGATAGTATATGTTGTTGTTTATTTTAATGGATTCATTCAAATATGTTTTAAAATTCTTCTACATAGTGAATATACTCATGCCAAGCTAAAATACGAATGGTATGTATGCTTACAGAGCCAGTTGTTATTATGATTAAATATTTTTGACAGAAAACATGAAATTAGATATGGATAGAAACTCAAAATCACACAAAACAGTTTAATAATATCAAGTGTACATTTTCAGTCCTCTGTTTACTAGATTTTTACTGTTACTTTTCTCCTCTGCATTTTGACACCAAAATTCCTTCATGAATGTTCATGAGGGTCAGTTCTGGAACCTTGTTTGTCCACTGAGCTACCTGACAATAAAACAGAAGGTTCAAGTTAGGTCACTAATTAGTCAGGCTCAAATTTAACATGGCTGGCCGTGACATGTAATAAATATGAATAAAGGCAACCATCTGCTATGAGTATATTAAAATCTGAAATGCTATACCAGCTATATTTACTAATTTGTCATATATTTATAACCTATTATGTATAAGTACCTACCATGTATTAGGAGCCCCGGTGGTGCAGTGGTTAAGCATTTTTCTGCTAACCAAAAGGTCCACAGTTTCAATCCACCAGCTGCTCCTTGGAAGCCCTATGGGGCAGTTCTCCTTTGTCCTATAAGGGTAGTGGGAATCACTAAGAATCATTATGGGAATCTATGAGTGGGAATCAACTCAATGGCAATGGGCAAGACAATGGGTACATATTAGATAGGAGTCCCTGGGTAGTATGAATGGTTAAAATGCTTGGCTGCTAACCAAAAGGTTGAAGTTTTGAGTCCACCAAGAGATGCCGCAGAAGGAAGGCCTGGCGATCTACTTTCAAAAACTTAGCCTTTAAAACACGATACAGCACAGTTCTACTCCACCTAAGGTCGCCATGAGTCAGAATCAACTGAACAGCAGCTGTTTGCTTGTCTGTTTTTAATGTATTAGGTTGCAAGGCTATGAACTAATTATACAAAAATGAATAATATGCAGACTCTCTCCTCAAGGAAATTCACAGACTGGTGCCAGCAAGAAGTATGTAAATAGACAACAAACTTACAGTGTTACTACAGTATACCCCAAAGAAAGCATGGAGTGGGAAGTATCCACCTGCTTTTGGAGGAGATATTTGAGCTGGCCTTTGATGTATATTTAGGTGTTCACCAGGCAAAGAAAGGGGTTCTAGGTACAAAGGATAATATGTATGAAAGCTCTGAAACAACCTGAAGAACTAAAAGGATTACTAGAAGTTAGGTATGGCAGAAGTGTAGGGGGGAGGCAAGGAGATGCAGGGTATGAGGTGGCAGAAGCAGAAGCAAGGAGCAGGTACGTTAGCCCTGCAAAGGGTACTGACCTTTACTCATAGGAACCACCAACAGATCATTCAAGGGAGTAAATGCATAATGAGAAAAGCATTTTAAAAACAGCTAATTCAGACTTAAGGAGAGCAGTTTGGAAGCCATTCTTATGATCCAAATGCAAGATGTTGAAGGTCTAAACAGGGGCAATGGCTAGCACAAAGTACACAACGGAAAAGACACCAACCCAAATCAATTTTCACAATTTTAATGAAACCAAGTATTCCCCCAAAATTATATAGATGTGTTAAACCTTAAGGAAACAGAAAACAAAACAAAACAAAAACTCACACTAATTCAAAGAATATATGACCACATACTGAATACATAAAGTGCTTCATTGTCCATGGAGTTAGTGAAAGATGGTAATGCAAACAAAAATGCAAGGAATAACATGTGTGCTACTCCTAACCCTCCTATTAATTTTCTGGAAAGGGTCAGTCACTCCCCTCTAGGTGTCTCCATTATTTCTTCCACAATTGAAACCAAAAGCTAATGAAATCCACAAGGCAATGTAATAGAAAAATAAATTAAAGTACTATTATCATTCAGGTTTTTAACTGGTAATCAGTATATTAAAAAATAACCCACATACTTATAAAACATGGTTATCTACATATTTTATGTATTTTTACTATGTTATTCAGCATTATATCTAAAATATTCCTCCTAAATTGTAAGATAACCTCATATTCTTCAGGCTCATCTTTCTTGTTGATTTGTTAATGAGGAAGGAAAGGTTACTTTCCAGAAATAGAGAGCTATTGAATTTGAAAATACCATTTGACTTTTGTTTTTAGGATCTCCTTTCTTCCATCATATAGAAATCATTTAAATAAACTACATCTTTAATGGAAACTGCCAATCAGGGTTAAGGCAATTTAATATCAGGTTACAGACATTTAAAATTTTCCAACCAAAGTGAAATTATCCAGTTTAAAAAAATTCAAACATTCTCATGCTATAATTGGGAAAGTGTGAGGGATATTTACTGAGAAATGAAAAATGAATATCTTGTGAGATGAGTTAAGTATGACTAAAAATCTGCCTTCCTGAAACTGCCTTTCTGTGTATCAATGCTCTGAGTAGACAGATGTACCAATGCAGAGAGTAGAAATTAGCAAAAGAATCTTAAATAGGTTTTTATGATTCAAAAAAGTCCATGTAGAACTGAGAAGTGAACACAATCTAATTTTTGAAAGGATGCCGTTTTTAATTGATGTGAAATTCATATAACATAAAATTAACCATTTTATACTGAACAATTCATTATCATTTAGGATATTCACAATGTTGTGCAAGCTCCACCTCCATCTAGTTCTGAAAAGTCTCCATCACTCCATAGTATAATCCCTTACCTATTAAGCAAATTCTCCTCACTTTCCCCTTTCCCCAAACCTAAGCAACCACATATTTGTGTTCTGACTCTATGAATTTATGTATTCTCTGTATTTCATACAAATGAGATCATACTACACATGACCTTTTGTATCTGACTTCTTTCACTTAGCATAATGTTTTGGAAGTTCAGCCTCTTAATGGCTGAATAATATTCCACTGTATGGATAGATCACACTTTGTTTACCCATTCAATCATTGATGACCATTCAGTTTATTCCCACCTTGTCTTAGGCTGGGTTCTCTAGAGAAGCAAAATCAGTAAAACGTATAAATATATATAGAGAGAGATTTATATCAAGGAAATAGCTCATGCAACTGTAGAGGCTAAAACGTCCCAAGTCCACAGATCAGGGTAGAGGCCTCTCCCAGTTCACGTAGCCGCAGAAGCTGGTGAACACAAGGTCGGCAGGTCGGAGAGGGGCTCCCGCTCACAGGCTGTGAAGGTCAGTGAATTCCAAGCTCAGCAGACAAAACAATCAGGTTTCTCCTGATTCACACAGCTGCAGGGGCTGGGGAACCCAAGGTCGGCAGGTCGGGGAACCAGACTCTTGCCTGCAGGTTGAGAAGTTCAACGAATTCCTAGATCAACAGGTAAGCTGCTAGCTCAAGTCCCATGAACTGGAGGTGAGACAACAAGAGGCAGCTGCTGAGTCTGGAACAAGCCAAAAACCTTGGCAAGGCAAGCAGGCAGAAGGTAACCAGCAGAAGGCAGAGACAGGAAACTAAGAGGGCGGTGAGCTGCCACAGGCCCCGCCTCCCCCAGTACCACTCAGCAGATTCCATCATGGGGGTGATCACTACATTATACAACCACTAAAACACTGAGAATAATGGTCTAGCCAAGTTGACATACAATCTTAACCATCACACACCTTTTGGCTATTTGTGAATAGTGCTGCTATAAAAATTCATATGCATGTATATATATTTGTTTATGCACCTATTTTCAGTTATTTTGGTTTTATACCTAAGAGACCCCCACATGTCTGTCAGTTTTTTGTACTGTGGTGGCTTGCAGGTTGCTCTGACGCCTGGAGTTATGCCACTGTTATTTCATATACTAGCAGGCACATTCATGGTGGACAAGTTTCAGGTGCGCTTCCAGACTAAGACAGACTAGGAAAAAGGACCTGGCTGTTTACTTCTGAAAAAACTAGCCAGTGAAAATCTTATGTATAGCAGCGAAACATTGTCTGATATAGTGCTGGAAGAAGAGCCCCTCAGGTTGGAAGTCACTCAAAATACAATGGGAGAAGAGCTGCCTCCTCAAAGTAGAGTCAACGTTAATGACTTGGATGGAATTAAGCTTTCAGGATCTTCATTTGCTGATGTGGCATGACGCAAAATGAGAAGAAACAGCTGAAAACATCCATTAATAATTGGAACGTGGAATGTGCAAAGTATGAATCTAGGAAAATTGGAAATCATCAAAAATGAAATGGAATGCATAAACATAGATATCCTAGGCATTAGAGAGCTGAAATGGACTGGTATTGGCCATTTTGAATCAGACAATCACATGGCATACTAGGCAGGGAATACAAATGGAAGAGGAATGGCATTGCATTCATTGTCAAAAAGAACATTTCAAGATCTACCTTGAAGTCCAATGCTGTCAGTGACAGGATAATATCCATATGCCTACAAGGAAGACCAGTTAATACAACTATTATTCAAATTTCCCCACAAACCACTTAGGCCAAAGATAAGGATATTGAAGATTTTTACCAACTTCTGCAGTATGAAATTGATAAAACATGCAATCAAGATGCATTGATAATTATTGGCAATGGAAATGTGAAAGTTGGAAACAAAGAAGGATCAATAGTAGGAAAATATGGCCTTAGTGATAGAAACAACACCGGAGATCACATGATAGAATTTTGCAAGGCCAACGACTTCTTAATTGTAAATAACTTTTGTCACCAACATTAACAGTGACTATACACATAGACCTTGCCAGATTTTAAAGGGCAGCTTGAGAAGACAAAGTATAGTATTATAATGAAATGTGCAAAGACCTGGAGTTAAAAAACCAAAAGAGAAGAACATGCTCTGCATTTCTCAAGCTGAAAGAACTGAAGAGGAAATTCCAGCCTCAAGCTGCAATATTGAAGAATTCTACGGAGAAAATATTAAATGATGCAGGAACCATCAAAAGAAGATGGAAGAAATGCACACAGTCATGGTAACAAAAACAATTGGTCAAAGGTCAATCATTTCGGGAGGTAGTACATGATCAAGAACCGATGGTACTGAAGGAAGAAGTCCAAGCTGCACTGAAGACATTAGCAAAAAACAAGGCTCCAGGAACTGTCAGAATATCAATTAAGATGTTTCAACAAAGGCATGCAGTGCTGGAAGTGCTCACTTGCCTATGCCAAGAAATTTGGAAGAGAGCTGCCTGACGAACCGCCTGGAAAAGATCTATATTTGTGCCCATTCCCAAGAAAGGTGAACCAACAGATGGGGAAATTATCAAACAATATCATTAATATCACGCACAAGTAATACTTTGCTGAAGATCTTTCAAAAGTGGTTGCAGCAGTAAGTACATCCACAGGGAACTGGCAGAAATTCAAGCCGGATTCAGGAGAGGACATGGAACTAGGAATATAAGGGTTGATGTCAGACGGATCTTGACTGAAAGCAGAGAATACCAGAAAGATGTTTACTTGTGTTTTACTGACTTTACAAAGGCATTTGACTGTGTGGATCATAACAATTATGGATAACGTTATGAAGAATGGGAATTCCAGAACACTTAATTGTGCTCATAAAGAACCTGTGCATAGACCAAGAGGCAGTTGTTTGAACACAACAAGGGGATGCTTCGTGGTTTAAAGTCAGGAAGGGTGTGTGTCAGGGCTGCAACCTTTCACCATACTTATTCAACCTGTATGCTGAGCAAATAATCCAAGAAGCTAGACTATATGAAGAAGAATGAGGTATTAGGATTGGAGGAAGACCCATTAACAACCTGCAATATGCAGATGAGACAACCTTGCTTGCTGAAAGTGAAGAGGACTTGAAGCACTTACTGATGAAGGTCAAACACTTACTTACTGATGAAGGTCTTTAGTATGGATTACACCTCAACATAAAGAAAACAAAAATCCTCACAACTGGACCAATAAGCAACATCATGATAAATGGAGAAAAGACTGAAGTTGTCAAGGATTTCATTTTACTTGGATCCATAATCAATTCCCATAGAAGCAACAGTCAAGATATCAAACGATGTCCCTGAGGGATTGAATTATGTGGAAACCTTGGTCTCGGGGAAGAGCTAGTTCAACTGGCATAACATAATTTATAAAGAAAATGTTCTACATTCTACTTTGGTGAGTAGTGTCTGGGGTCTTAAAAGCCTGTGAGCAGCCATCTAAGATTCTCCACTGGTCTTACCTCATCAGGAGCAAGGGAGAATGAAGAAAACTAGAGATACAAGGGAAAGATTAGCCCAAAGGACTAATGAACCACAATTACCACAGCCTCCACCAGACTGAGTCCAGTAAAACTAGATGGTGCCCATCTACCACCACTGACTGCAATGACAGGGATCACAATAGAGGGTCCTGGACAGAGCTGCAGAAAAATGTAGAAAAAATTCTAACTCACAAAAAAAGACCAGACTTACTGGCCTACAGAGACTGGAGAAACCCTGAGAGTATGGCTCCTGGACACCCTTTTAGCTCACTAATGAAGTCACTCCTGAGGTTCACCCTTCAGCCAAAGATTAGACATAAAACAAAATGAGACTAATGGGGCACGACAATCCAGGGACAAGGACTAGAAGGCAGGAGGGGACCGGAAACCTGGTAATAGGAACCCAAGGTCAAGAAGGGAGAGTGTTGACATGTCGTGGAGTTGGTAACCAATGTCACAAAACAATATGTGTACTAACTGTTTAATGAGAAGCTTGTTTGTTCTATAAACCTTCATCTAAAGTACAATAATAAAAGAATAAAAAAGAAATCAGACGATGCATTGCATTGGTCAAATCTGCTGCAAAAGACCTCCTTAAAGTGTTAAAAAGCAAAGTAGTCACTTTAAGGACTAACGTGGGCCTGACCCAATCCATGGAGTTTTCAATTGCCTCATATGCACATGAAAGCTGGACAATGAATAAAGAAGACCAAAGAAGAACTGATGCCTTTGAATTTTGGTGCTGGCGAAGAATACTGAATATACCATGAATTGCCAGAAGAACAAATAATTCTGCCTTGGAAGAAGTACAGCAAGAATACTCCTTAGAAACTGGGATGGTGGGACTTCATCTCACATACTTTGGACATGTTATCAGGAGGGACCACTCCCTGGAGAAGTGCATCATGCCTGGTAGAGTAGAGGGTCAGCAAAAAAGTGGAAGACCCTCAAAGAGATGGATTGACACAGTGGCTGCAAAGAGATGGATTGATAGAGTGGCTGCAACAATGGGCTCAAGCATAATAACAATTGTGAGAATGGCACAGTGTTTCATTCTGTTGTACGTAGGGTCACTGAGTTGGAACTGACTTTAAGGCACCTAACAACAACAACAACCGTTTAAGAGAAGAGTTGCTGGGTCATGTGGTAATTCTGTGTTCATCTAGTTTTGAGCTGGCTTCTTCATTACGCTATTATTGAAAATGGTGCCCTTTTTACATGAGCAAAGCAGAGAAATACAGTCTCACATTAAAATTCCACTTCACAAAGTCTTTATGTGAACTACCACACATCTCAAGAAAATAAACTTCCCCTTTCTTTTTAAGCATAATTAAAAAAAAAACCCATTGCCATCGACTCGATTCAACTCATAGCGACCCCATAGCATAATAGTCAACAATATTTTCTTCTCTTTGACACAAAAGAAAGCTGAACTTAAAATTATCTATTCCTTAGGACAGCAATGGGAGAAAGAAGAAACAGCTTGTGCACAGAAGCTGACATTTATTAAATGACGTGTACTTCACGCTTTACACGTATTCTCTTTTTTGTTCTTTGAAATAACCTTAATAAATGGGTGTTATCACTCAAGTGATAACAAAACTGAAACTGAGAGAGGTTAAGAAACCATGGACAGGATCCAAATCCTTTTCTTTCACACGCCAAAGCTCATATTCTTCCCCTCTGTCACGTGTTTTTTATTATAAAAAATATAAATCTTGGGGAAGTGGTATTTTCACAAGTACCCTACCTCCCTGAGAGAGGAGAGGACAGTAACACTTAGAACATGTGTTATGAGGAATATCCCTTGTATAAAACACCTCCCGGGATAATGGGTCCTGTCTTAGTTACCTAGTGCTATCATAACAGAAATATACCAGTGGGTGGATTCAAAGGACGTAAATTGATTTTATCACAGTTCAGGAGGCTAGAAGTCTGAATTCAGGGTGTAACTCTATGGGGAATTCCTTCCTTGTCTATGAAGCTGAAAGCTTCTAGTAGCTGCCAGCAATCCTTGGGGTTCCTGGTATTATAGATGGATCTATCTCTGTCCCCTGCCTTCATCTTTCCTTGTGTGTGTCTCTGCGTCTATCTTTTTTATTACTCGTAAGTGATTAGGTTTAAGATATACCCTACTCTCCTATGATCTCCTTAATATTACAAAAGAATGGTCACATTTACAGGTATACTAAAAAAAAAAAAAAAACCGTTACTGTCGAGTCAATTCTGACTCATACCGACCCTATAGGACAGAGTAAAACTGCCCCATAGGGTTTCCGCGAAGCGGGTGGTGGATTTGAACTGCCGACGTTCTGGTTAACAACCTGAGTTCTTAGCCACTCCACCACCAGGGCTCCTTTACAGGTATAGTGGTGAAAATTTCAACATATATTTTTGGGGGAAACAATTCAATCCACAGCAGGTCCCTGGCCATGCAGTTGATAAATCCCGATAGTTTACTTGTGCATTTCCAGCATCTAACGGCAACAAAATGGAGAATGGGATCATTCTCCCTTCCCAGATACACAAACCTATGGGTTCCTAGCAGCATTACTCAGAAGTGTTCTATTGAAAAATGAGTATTTGTCTAAATTAGTACAGAAAATACTTGTGAAACTAATTTAAAAGTATTTTAATGCAAGATATCTCTGATTTCTCAATATGCTAATGTGCAGTTGGATACTACAGAGAGTCAAAAAGTATGCATCGTTTTCCAGATTCAGTTAACCAGAGAACTCCACTTCAGGGGACAAAGTTAAAGATAGTTTATATCTATTAGCAGCTCGATAAAATAGTAGTAATGCTGAAAACCAGTTTGGAAAAAACAAACCTGGGAGAGGTTTTAAAAGATGTGGATATCCATTCAAAGGATACTAGAAGGATCTAACTCTGAAAAGGAGTCCATAAAATAAAATAGGGACAACGCAATGAGGTATAGTCTAGTGTACCAAGTCATATCTTTATATGTTGGCAGAAAGTAGCCTAATTCTGGCTGGTTCTCTTGAGTATAGAAATGATGGACTACATTAATAACTAATGAAGCTGAAATGAGGCAGATCAACCCATGTTCCAGCTTCAGAATATAAAGGACAGTTGCTACTGACATCAATTATTATTGGCTAGATAAGGTGAGCAAAATACAAGTTCTGCTATAAATATCAAGTTGTGCCTGAGGACCATGGTAAAGAGTACAAGACAGCCCAGAGATGGACAAGGAAGAAGCAAGTATGGATGTAGCAGTTATGACAGAGAGATCATTAATGAAGAGCAAAGATCCACCAACAAGTTACCTTCAGCAGAAACTAGACATTAGATTTTGTGCAGAAGCTATTTTGGGCATTTCCTCCTCTGAGAGAACACTCAGCAATGGACCTCTTGGGTATGACTGGCCTGGGGGTGGATGGATGAATCCTCCAGAAGGAACTCAAGAACTGTGAGATGCTCACTGAGGTCCCTGGGGAAACTTCAGCACCATGACATTCCAGATTACCTAGAGTGTGATGGCTAATCTGATTCTACACTAATGCTTATGCAAGGGGAAGTGGCTGTTTAAGTGTGTGGTGGTGAGATTTTTCCACATTTCTCATTGGGGGCCCAATACAACAGATGCTGACTCTACGGAAAAGGAAGTTGGTCATGGAGAAGCTGATAGTGGACACTAAACTTACACATTAAATCCAGGGAAAAATAAAAATTTAAATAAATTTTAGTTCGCTATTTTTCTCCTAACTTTTTATTTGCAGTGTTAACAAGAAAATGTTTATCACCTTTAAATTTATGCTTTCCTCTGACTCTGATTTTATTTCTCCTACCAGTGTATAGCTGGATATGTAATTGAAGAAAGGGCTGTCCTTTCTACATCTGAACACTAATACAAGATATCAATGCAAATGAACTACTCAATTATATAATACTATAGTAAGTAGTGAAAAGCTAATAGTAACATTAGCTAGGATTCTGGAAATTAACACTTGAATAGCCTGTGCATAAACTGGGAACTAACATGATAAGCCTTATTTATATACTTTTTTCCTACAAATTTCAAATCCTTTCATACATCTTTCAACAACAGCCTGACAAATTAAACAGAAAATGTTCTTACTTTAATGATGGAGGATATGGATAACAGAGAAATTGAATAACCTCACTTATGAGTCAGGTCAGTCAGAAGCAACTAAATTCATGTTTTTATGTCTGTCATTCAACCAAAAGCTAGTGGGTGGCAGAGCCTCGCTAGCTTTTCCTTACGCGGTTTTCCTTTTCTTCTTGGGCGCACAACCGGACTTCATTTCCCAGCCTCTTCTGCTGCAAAGTGCAGCCAGGAGACAAAGCCACAGAGAATGGAATGTAGGCAGGAGCAATGCATAACACTTCGGGGCATAGCCTGTAAAACATTTGTCACAGAAATCATCCACTCACATTTTCCGTCTGCCAGCTCAATGGAGTAGGCTCCTAGGTCCTAGAAGAGAGAAGATCCAAAATGGGAGGAGAGTCTGTAGACCAGAAATATCTGCATTGGACTATTTTGTGAGCAAAAAGTAAAGTATTATTATTTTAAGCCATCGAAATTTGAACTCTTTCCTTTTTATTAGTTAGCCTACTCTGATAATACAGAAAAATGATATTTTAAACTAAATAAATGTTTTAAACTACAGCCTCCCCATTTGCTGCCAATCATGCAAGCTCACTCTAATCTTGCCTAATATTGACATTCTCTTTATAGACTTAAAGGGTATGTTACCCCTCTGCAGTTGACCTTTCATATGTCAAGTGACACAACCCAGGATTCTAGAAATCACTGAAAGCTCACAATGAACACCTTACACTCTTCTGTTCAAACTATAATGCTGGCAAAGCTAGGGAAAAAAAAGCTTAAGAAACACATGCTTTTTATTTTCCTCTTCTGATTTATGGAGTAATACCTCAGTAGCTTTTTCACTATTTTTCTGGGTAAACATGTCTTTTCCTTTGCCTGTTTTATTATAAAATATACTTATGGCTTCTTTTGAAATGTATTTAGAGAAACCAGTTGACATCAAAATACCAATAAATGCACAGTATTCAACAATGGAAAGTTAACGTGTCTCTTAAAATGATGGGATTCAATTACACTCTTATTTTGTGGAAGTATGACTGTGGCATGATAGACAGACATATTTTATGTATGTTTGAACACTTGTCTTTAGCTTTGTATTGGCTTTATAATCCATAAAGTTTTGGTTTGGCTTAAAATTATGTGGTCTACATTGAATTTAGAAAAACTGAGTTGTCATATTGTATTCGTAGAATCCACATCTTTGCATGAGCTATAAAAAAGTTCAGAAAGTTCTGTTAAAAAGTTTGGCTATAAATTTCAGAAATAAATGTTACAATTATTTTCTGTTGGAGCATGTGAGATTATTTGCCACCTTTGAGTTTATAGATTCCTGATTGCTACTTGACTGATGTTAAGACTATTGAGAGGAGAAGTAGTAACTTATTCCCTAGAAGCAATTACCAGTGTCCTCTGAGAAAGCAAATATGAGAAACGCAGTCATTTTACCATATTTTTAACCCTGTATAAATGTGGATGCCCCTCAAGTATGTTGCTTCCCAAATCCACAGAATTACACTAAATCTTTGAAAACAGCACAGAATACCTGTCCTGTGGAAACAGATGCACAAAGAAAAAAGACGTCATAGAAAATAGAAGGGGTATAATTTACTCAAGAAAAATTCAGTGAGTGAACCACAAGGAGTGTTGAAAACATTGTTATGCCTCATTGATTAGCTCCCAATTTCTATCTATGGATGCTTCATTATGACAAAAATAATGTTTTTCCATGTTTGGAAACTGTTGTATTCTATTTAAACGTCTTATTCATATTCTCAAAAGTGGCCTTTGCCCCTTTAGAAAGAGAAAGTAGATATGGGAGAAAACATAAAGCCTGCTGGACACAGCAAAAAGGGGATGTAAAGTAGAAATTAAGAACAGTGCAATGTTTATTTTGGTGATGTATTGAAAAGGAAAGTGAGCAACTTAGAAGCTGAACGCGGTGGGGAGGAAAGGTGCTAGGTAAAACAGATGTTTGGAATAAGCAGGGATATGAGAAACGGAAGCTCCTGGTCTGAAAGCGTGAGGTTATTGTGAAATTACATGCAGCTGTTTCTGCCACTGACAGGAAAGGCACTGAATTACGCATTTGTGCACCGTATAAAGGCACCCAGCTGAAGTAGAGGGATGCAATCTCACCTGTATTCTACTCACCTATCAAAGCATTCTGTCATCAGCCTGCATCTCCAGGGAGGAAGCTATACCTTTGATTTTATACACACACAGTTTTGCTAGACAAGTCATACACATGTGGGGAATCCATCTGTCCTCTGTGAAGACATTTTCTAATTTTCACAAAGGTGCATCTAAGCTAACAGAGGCCTTAAAAACTGTTGAGTGACCCTGAGTTGCCTTGGATTCTAAATTTCTAGGAATAGCATGTACACAGTGTGTGACTGGCTGCATAGCAATAATATGAAAAGCACAGAAACTAATCACTAGATATGAGTTCTAGTTCCAGCCCCACCATCACTAACCAATCTGGCCTTCAATTCCTCATCAAAAACAGAGATGCTGCCTTTGACAAAGTGACAAAGTGTGGTTACATGCATCAAATGAGATTCAATGATAACAGCAAAACTATGAAGTACTGTGGAAATGTGGGTAATTATTAATTTATGTGTTACCATAGAAGAAGAGAGACCAGTACATCTGGAAGGGTAAAGATAACCTTTACCTGGATATTATTTTTGAACCAGCACAATACGATTGTTCCCAATAACAACATAAAAGGCTAGAGCAAAGCAAAAACTTTTGACTCCACACATCCCCCAAACTTCAAAGGTTTTAAAATGGATGCTGGTTTGTGAATATTCTTGAAGAATATTATATGCTGGAAAAAGGTGAAGGCTATGTGAGAACATTGTTTCCATCTTAGACTTCTGGGTGTTATATATGTAATTAACTTAATGAGCTCTTGAGGAGAAGAGAAGATAGCAAAGAAGAATTTCAAAAAATGTGGAAGAACCTGTCTGTTCTTTCAATGAATGTACACTCCATTGCAAGCATGAGTAGAGGTGTCCATTCATAAAATTTGTGTGAATGTGCAGGAGGGGGAGACTGAGTTCTCCATTCCATTATGACTCTCTTAATACAAGCACCTTACAGGACGAGGATGTAAAAATTTAATAGTAAAGATGCACAGAGCAGTTACTTGTCTGACACTCAAAAACAATGATCTATTCAAAACTAGGGTCAAAAAGGACTATGGATGCTGAAATATATGAAGGAGTTGAGCAATTTTCCAGAGTAACTTTTACTATATTTGAATTGTATCTTTCCCACTTCAGTGATTAAACTATATATACAATGTGATTCCTCTCTATTATATGAATTAATTATAAAAATACTAGAATGACTTCCTAATTAATCTTCCCTGGTTCTAACTTTGGCCCTTTCCAACTGACCCTTTAAGAGCTAGCAAAGTGATCTTTCTTTGAATCATCTGTCTCCCTTGATTAAAATCTTGCCCAACAAAGTTTTATTGCCTACAGTAAATGCCAAGTTATTCAGTTGGTGTGAAAGGCTCTCCTTTATTTGACCCCTAACTCTTTGGTTTCATCTCATCATGCCAACTAGCCCAAGCTGGCTAGCACTTTATACTCCAGTCACACTGAACAGCTTATAGTTTCCTGCACAAGGTGTCCCAGACCACATTTTATTGCACATGCTGTTGTATATTCCTAGAATATCTTCCTCCCTTCTTTTCTGCCAGCAAAACTGTTGTTTATAAGTCAAAACTCAGCTCAGCTATAACCTTGCTTAGTAAACCTTCCACAAGTCCACAGTCCAATTTAATTTTTCTCTTCTCTATGCTTTTTTAGACTTCTGCTTATTTTTAACCTTGGATTTTTGGCACTGTGCTGTAACTGTTTATTAGATTGTTAATTTCTTAAAAGTGAGAACAATTTTCTTTTATTTGCTTTTCCAGTGCCCAGTACAATGCTTGACTCATTAAAGGTGTTCCATAAATCATTTATAAATGAATCAATAATGTGCCATTATTAGTATCTCACTTAGTATTCTCGTACCCACTAAGTTTGTTCACCATGTACTCTTCCCTAAGGTTAGATTCCCTATGATTGTTCTCACTTCTAAACTAAGATTCTCTATAATTTCTTCCTAAAGCCTAATGCTCTCCAAACTGATTTCCTGATTGCCTAGAGTTGATTCTATTATTGTCTGATTATATAGATATAGATATAGATATGGCTTTTGCTACAGTAACAAAGCCCACAATATTAGTGGCTCACAACAACAAAATTGATTTCTCACTCACATTAAATGAAGACTGCTGGTTGGCTGCAGGATTGGGATGGATAGAAAAGAGGTCTGATCTGTGCACCTTTTAATTCCAGGACTTAGGCCGAAGGAGCAATCCTTATCTGACACATACTTCTCTTGTGGAAGAGGGCAGGAACAAGAGAAAACAAACCAACTACAAGATCACATTCAAAGCTTCTGCTCAAATCACTCACAGTCCATTGGAGAAGCAAGTCACATTTGCAAGCCAGAAAATAGGACAGGGAAATATCCTCTACTCTCCCTACAGGGAGGCAGGGCAAGAGCAAAGATAAATAAATAGAAGGGAATTCAACGGGTAGCCTCTACATGCTTTCCAACTAACCTAACACCACGTCTACTACCCTAATATCTTTTCCCAGTGTTTTTCTCTAGTTTCAGGGAGTGGGGTAGATGAACAAGTTCAACAACTAAGCAGGGAGATGGAGCAAGATGGTAAAATGACATAATCCTATACATAGAAGACTCTAAAGAGTCCACAGAAAACTTCTGGAAGTAATAGAAGATTTTAGCAACATTGCAGGGTACAAGATCAACACAAAAAAATAAATTGAGTTCCTCTACACTAAGAAACACCACTCTGAAAAAGAAATCAAGAAAACAATACCATTTACAATAGCTCCTAAATTGATAAAATACCTAGGAATTAACCTAACCAAGGACATAAAAGTCTTATACAATGAAAATCATAAAACACTATTACAAGAGACTAAAAGAGACCTACAAAAATGGAAAGACATCCTGCGCTCATGGATTGGAAGACTTAATATAGCGAAAATGTCAGTTCTACCTAAAGCAATCTACAGATACAAGCAATCCCAAAACAAATCCCAACAACATTCTTTACTGAAATGGAAAAACTAATGACCAACTTCACATGGAAAGGAAAGAAACACTGACTAGCCAAAACAATATTGAAGAAAAAGAACAAACCAGGAGGGATCACACTCCCCGATAACAAAACATACCATATAGCCACTGTAACTAAAACAGCCTGGTATTGGCTCACTGACAGACATATAGACCAGTAAAATACAATTGAGAATTCAGAATTAAACCCATTTATCTATGGACAACTGATTTTTGACAAAGGGTCAAAGTCCATTCAGTGGGGCAGAAACAGTCTTTTTAATAAGTGGTGCCGGCAAAATTGGATATCCGCCTGTAGAAAAATGAAACAAGACCCATACCTCATATCATACACAAAAACTAACTCAAAATGGGTCAAAGGCCTAAATGTTAAGCCTAAAAGCATAAAATTCCTGATAGACAACATAGGAATAAAACTATGGGACTTAATCTTTTATAAAAATAGGATAACAAACATAACAACAAAAGCACAAATAGAAGAAGACAAATGAGACCTCATAAAAATTAAAACTGATACTCATCAAAAGACTTTATTGAAAGAGTAAATACACAACCCACAGACTTGGAAAAAAAATCTTCAGAAAAGACTTATCCATTAAGGGTCTAACGTCTAAAATCTAGAGAAAGCTATAACAACTCAGCAACAAAAAGACAACTCAATCACAAAATGGGCAAAGGATATGAAGAGACCCTTCACCAAAGAGGACTTCCAAACAGCCAACAAACATATGAAAAGATGTTCACAACCATTCGCCATTAAAACCAACAACAAAAAAACTAAACCCATTGCCCGTGAGTCAATTCCAATTCATAGTGACCCAATAGCCATTAGCCATTAGAGGAATGCAAATCAAAACTATAATAAGATACCATCTTCCCATGGCTAAGATGGCAAAGATTTTTAAAAAAAAAAAAAAAAGCAACAACAAATTTTGGCAAGGATGTGTAACGATTGGATCCCTTATCCACTACCGGTATGACTGTAAAATGGCACAACTACTATGGAGAACAGTATGGCACTTTCTCAAAAAAAAAAATAGAAATAGAATTATCCTATGATCCAGCAATCCCACTCCTAGGTATATACCCTAGAAATCTAAAAATAATGATATGAACTGACGTATGCATACCTATGCTCATTGCTGCTTTATTCAAAATAGCAAATAAATAGAAATAACCACAGTGTCCATCAACAGCTGAATGGATAAGCAAATTATGGTGTGTACATACAATGGAATACTATGCAAACACAAAGAACAATGATGAGTCCGTGAAACACATTATAACGTGAATGGATCTGGAGGACATAATGCTAAGTGAAATAAATCAAGAATATAAGGACAAATATTGTATGATCTCTCTCTTATAAGGAGACAAAAATAGATATATAGAGGGAGATCGGCGTTCATTGGTGGTTGCTAGGCAGGGAAGTGGTTAAGCTTTAGATAGTAGGGACTTGTTATTTATTTCTTTATTTAGGTGATGGGAAAGTGACACCAAATGTGGATGCAGTGAGCACAGCACAACCAAAGTAAAAACAAGTCTTTGAGCACATACGGATGGGTATAGCTATATTAGTATACAGGTAGGTACAGGTGTTTACATAGGTGAGAACAGACAGAAGTATCTATAGGTTTGCATAAATACAAATATGTGGGTGCAGGCACATATATTCATTGAACACACAAATACAGATACTCCTCAGAAATAACCAAACACCTTCCATGACTGATTTTCTGGGTTTGAAGGCTTAGGACCGTAGTCTCATAGGACAACTCAGTCAATTGGCATAACATAGTTCACAAAAATCATGATCTGCAGCCTAGTGAAGTGAGTAGCATCTGGGGTTCTTAAAAGCTTGAGAGCAGCCATCTAAGACACAACTAACAGTCTCTACTCATCAGGAGCAAAACAGTAAGAAGGTAACCAAAAGCTCAGAGAAGAAACAAAACCCTAGCCACAACCTCACCTACCCTGAAACCAGAAGAACTAGATGGTGCCTGGCTACCATCATTGACCATTCCAACCAGGGTCACAATAGTTTGTCCCAGACAGAGTGAGAGAAAAATATGGAGCAGAATTCAAATTCTTACTAAAAAAAAAAAAGAAAGAAAAAACCAGACAAATGGGAGCCATAGAGAACAGAGTACTCCCTGAGAGTATAGCTCTGAGATACTCTTTAAGCCTAGAACCTAACCTATCCCCTGAGATTACCTTTTAGTGGAATAGCAGAGTGGCACACAAAATAAAGGCTATTACCTGTAAGATTGATGCCTTACTTAAAAACCATCAGTATAAGACCAAAAGATCAACAATTACTCAAAAGAAAAGACGAGAAGATAAGGAAACAGGGGAACTAGAGTACTGGAAAGGAAACAGAACACAATTGAAGAGAATGTTGACACATTGTGATAAATGTAACTAATGTCAGTGAACAATTTGTGTGGAAATTGTCAAATGGGAACCTAACTTGCTGAGTAAACTTTCACCAAAAACTCAATAAACTATTATTAAAAAAATAATAATAACCAAGCAGACATGTGATAGAGGAAAATCTCAGTCTCCCCTGCTTGTGTATGCACACAAATTTTATGAATGATTTTCTTCCCACTCTATTCTCTCAGCTTCAGAGCAGAGAAACCAATAATGCACCTTCTTCCCTTTCCCATAAGGAAGAGAAAGGGGTAGATGTTAACTTCCTTGAACACCATACACTCTACGAACACTGTCTTAACCAGTGCTACTCCTATATTCTGCATGGTAATAACTGACAGGTTATTTTGGCTTTTTTTACAGCTGGGGTGCATCAACTTATTCCAAAACCTCAGCCTTCTTTGAAACAACCTTTGAAGAATTTAGTAACTGTTTTCATCAGGCGTCCTAACTGTAATCCCGAAACAATTTGGTAATCTAATGACAGGATAAACTCTCCACCAGTAATGCATATTAGATTGTTATGTAATACTCACCTAACTTATGGACATTCTTTGAATAATAAAATGCAAATTTAAATATACACACTGCACATATTCAGTCCTTTGGCAAAGTAACTACTTTTCCATAATGTTTAAAAGTTCTGTCGCTGTTTAAAATGACTCTTATGATTTGGTGTCTAAAAAAAGGTCAAGTTTATCAGTAAGATGATTTCCGTGAAGTAGTTTCACATCTAGGGAAAAGTAATGATGCCATTGAATTAGCAATTCTAATTTACTGCTCCTTGGATATTCTCACAAACTCTGTTACACACGAGAATTGTCAGGAAATATAATAAGGGAAAAAATAGTGACTAGAAATATAATTTTGACAGAATATGAGCCATGTCATTATTCAACAGTAGCAACATCATGCATGTGTCAGTATTATAGACTTGCTTCAAATCAAGAATGAGACTGGGGAATAGAGATTCGTTCACCTTTATTTGCACTAACAAATTAAGTGCCTAGAGGAGCCCAGAGTGGGACTTAAACACAGACATATAGTCATTCTTCTAACCTTTAAATCAATGCTTGAATACAAAAAGTTTTATAGGAAGTGCTTATAGAATATGCAAACATCATTTAGAATTTTTTTAAAGCGAAATATCCATGAATACTTTCAAGGCACAAACAATATCCAGATCACTTCAATTGAAGTGAGAATATGTCCATTCATAACACAGCTACAGTAGTATATCCTAAAACTAATTTTTGTGTAATAAGAGTCATTTTATTTCCTAATTTCCTTTGTCTAAACGCTGATCTTTTCAGAGTCACAGCTCTTAATAGTAAACTTAGAAACCACTGTCAGCATGTTTATTGTCCTATGATTTTGCAAGAAAAATGTGTATACCTAGAATATATACATTTGAAAGTACTTTTTTAGAACTAGATAGAATTTAATAACAAAACAAATTAATAAATCCACCAAGTGAGGTGATATGACTGAGTGCTAAGGATAATCTTCGTTCTGTATTATTTTATTACCGTCATGTGGAAGTACTTAACGTCACAAACTTCCAGATGTCAACCTTTAAAACGTCACTGCAGATCACGCAGAAAAGCTGAAGCACAATGCATAGATTGTATGTCAGAAATTTCTCATGGTTTGAAGCTCTGAACAATATATAATTCTTCCATAATTCTTAGAAAGACCTTGAAAGATATCGACCTGGTGTTCAGTCTTCCACTTATGAAAACTTTATTTGTATTTTTAGTCAGGGTTCTGATAAAAAACCAAAACCTATTGCTGTCAAGTCAATTCTGACTCGTAGCGATCCTATAGGACACAGTAGAACTGCCCATAGGGTTTCCAGGGAGCGCCTGGTGGATTTGAACTACTGACTTTTTGGTTAGCAGGCAAGTTCTTAACTACTGTGCCACCAGGGCTCCACAGTTCTGACAGGGTTCTCTTAAAAAATTAATTTTATTAAGGTAGAAGTTACTTTCCATTTAATTTTGCCCTTTAGTTCTCTCAGTTGTTGATATATGGATTTCGAATTTCTGTTACTAAACGTACACATTTAGGATTATTATGTCTTCCTAATAAATTGTCCCTTTTAGTATTACAAAACATTACACTTTATCTCTGTAATAATCTTTCTTTTAAAATCTGTTTTAATATTAATATAGCTATTCCAGCTTTCTTAGATATATAGTTTACATGGTTGAGTAGACACAATTTCTTTGTGTCTTTATAGTTGAAGAGAATCTTTTTTAGACATCATGTATTTGGGGCTGTTTTTCATCCAATCTTGCAACCTCTGCCTTTTATTTGGAATGCATATTCCTTTCACATTTAATGTGTATATTGATGTGGTTGGATTTATGTTTACCATCTTGTTCAACATTTTCTGTTTGTTCCTATTATTGATGAATATTTAATTTTAAAATTAAAATAATCTGTAAGTGCTGTTTATGATAATTTTGAACGATGTGCTCACCCTCCTTCAATCTCATGTACCCAGCGGGTCTTCTTGTTGGATTCCAGATGGAGAAAGAATGTTCATAGTCAAAGGGAAAAATCCAACACTACTATTTGCACAAGACCAGGCAACATTTCATTTTATTACAGCTAAGGTCTCCATGAGTCGGAGCCAACCTGACAGCAAGTAACAACAACAATTTTACGGGCTAAAGATTTGTAAGAACCTCAGAAAAAAACTCAAATTCAACATTTGCCTAATGATAATTTTCATTAGATATTGAAAAAAATGTTTATATTGTGCTAAAGACTTAGTGGAATCTCAGCAGAAAAAGTCTATGCTTGCAGTAATACACCAAAAATGTTTTCTAACTATAAACATCTTTCGCATCGCCGTAATTACTGACAAAAATTGTTTACCACATGCAAAGAGATATCAATAATTTGTGTGCACCTCAAAATGCAAATACGTTACAAAGAAACGTCATAAAATATTTATACTGCATTATTGGAGACACTAAAAACAAAAACAAAAAACCAAACCCGTTGCTGTCAAGTCATTCCAACTCATAGCGGCCCTGTAGGACAGAGTAGAACTGCACCTAGGGTTTCCTAGACTGTAATCTTTACAGAAGCAGACTGCCACATATCTCTTCCGCAGCGCAGCTGGTGAGTTTGAACTGCCAGTCTTTTAGTTAGCACTTTACCACTGCACCACCAGGGCTTCTTATTGGAGACTCCAGTGAACTATAAATCATGACACACTTCACTCATAAGAACTCTGAAAAATGAACTCAATAATTTTAGAAACGAATCTAGTAGACTGATAAGATCTTTCCCTGTAGTTTACTTGTTTGCTTTGATTTGTGTGTGTGCACATGCATATGCACATACATGTAATTTGAAAAGTTTTGTATGGGTTCATAATAAACACCCTCAATGCCTTCGCTTTTAAAAATTCCAGAATATTACACAGTAAATAAAATCACTTGAGCGATGAAAAGAAAATTAAGATGATTGGGCTTATTAGCATAGATTAGTATCTTCATGATTTTTTTTCCCCCAGGACACTAATGTATTTCTAAACTCTCTGTGTCATACCTCCTCGAGGGAGTAGGAAGGAGGAGAATAGAGAACTGTTTTTGTCATGTTCTTGGGGAAACCAGAAAGTGGGAAAATGTGCTTGACACTAAAAAGGAAGAGATAAAATAATGAGTAATTTAAAATGTAAACACAAAATATCTAGCAACAGTGAACTTACAACTGCTTAGCACTTAAAAATTCAATACATTTGTAAATATACAAGTGACAGAAGTTTCAACTTGAAATCTGAGTGTTTTCAGCCAACAATCTCAACTCTAATACCAGATGACATGAATTTGCGGAAGAAGAGTGAAGAAAAGAGAATGAAAGAACCATACACACATGACAGTCCTGGTGAAGAAGGTCCTTGGTAAAAGCGTTCAGGATAAAAACTGGAGTCTGAGTGGATACTTCACAAATATTTACCGGTGAAAAAATGAATGAATGTATCAGTTTCAATCATTTATTTCCTGTATTACAAATCATCCCAGAATTTTCAGGTGAAAATGATGATAATATAGTATTTCTTATGCTTATGTGCATTTATTGAGGGAACCCTTGTGCATTGTCTGTATTCACTCGTGTGGCTTCATTCAACTAGGAGCTTGACTAGGGCCAACTCAGTTCTCCTACATATGTCATCTCTCTCCAAATGATTTATTTTCCTGCCAGGAATTTCCATTTGGCCTCTCTCTCCAACAGGATAGCCTGGACTTCCTTAAAGCACAATCCTGCAGCACTGCCAAGATGACTATTCAGTGATGCCCTCAAACTGATGCTTAAATTACTGAATATTGGTTTATATGAGGATTAATAAATCAGTATCTAAATATACATTGCATTTTCTAAAAAATAGGCACCATACCAATGTATATCATTAAGATGTAGTAAGATATATTGAGATGTTATCTCTTTCATATATTCCAACCCATTAAAAATTAGTTGGAGTGCCTATTTTAGATCAAGAACACCATTAGATATTAGAATCCAACAATCTTTCTACGTAAACATGTTCAAATTAAAGTTTGATGTGCACTGTTTTTCATTTTAAAAATTTGCTTCTCATGAGTTATCCATCTATACGCATACACTCTACCATAAATGATTTTTGCTGTTCTTTGTGCCTTTATTTCATTATTTAGATGAGAATGTGTAAGTGCATATTTTGATTATCTGTCTCTTTGACTTAGAATTTATTTCCATCCGGTTCTAAATCCAGTATCTCTTTTATTCCTTATGATCTATTTTATCAAATCACATAAACTCTTCTATTAGAAAACTAGAGTGTTCATGTTCAAACATGGCACCTGAACTAAAATATCTTTTATTTTAGTAGTATTTTTTCATTCCTTAACATTCTCAATCTTAATTTTCAACTATTTTACTAACTTTAAATATTTCTATTTTATTCTTAAATACTTAGAAGCTGCTTTCATCCGCTTATTAGCAAATGCAAAAAAAAAGGCAAATGAATGAGTATCTAAGGAACAAAACCAAAAAAAAACTCACAAGAGAGAATGTATTTCTAGTCTAGGTGTATTTATTTGTATTAAAATGAGTGTGTATGCTTGAGATTTTTATAAAGAGGTAAATAATGTAATCTAATTTGCCTACAGCTGTATAAGTTCATGTGTATATGCTAAATTTGAATCAATCAGTGTTTCACCCAGAGAGCTCCGTGACTTCCAGAAGTCCGCAGCTGAGCATACTTCACAGCCCTGGGCTAGGGACTTTACATTATCATGACTCTCAACTGTTTGTCAATTTATAAGATCATGGGAAATGCCATCAGGGACTAACTGAAGAGCAAAAGGATACAAATTACCAGAGGAAATCCACTTAGTGAATGCAGAGTCCTTCAGAGCCACCCAAAACTGAGACATTCAGGCAAAGTATTACAGAACAACAGATTTATTTATTTATTTATTTTTGCCTGTTACATTTTAAAAGACACTTTAATGAAAAAAAGGAATGATTAACGAGCATCCATGTAAGACCTCTGCTAGGATTAATAAAAGAAAGACCTCCATCACCAACCTCATCTAAGGAGGCACTGATCATAACTTGTCATCTTAATAACATTTTAATGCTAGCTCCAGATTCATCAGAATTTTATGAATAGTTGAATCATTCCCAAATGTAGAATGCCTCCAAAAATAAGCATGAAAATGCAAAGAGATTTTGATTAACATCAGTTACCGGAGAACTAGGAATGTTTTGTGGTGAGCTGAGGAGCTGCACAACTTTTATTGGGGGTCTTTTAATGACACCAGTTTAGCAACAATAATTTGTATGTATAGTATATGTGTGTGCATTTAGGCGTGCTTTTGTGATTTTTTTTTTTAACCAAGATTTAAGACTGGAAATTTTACCTCACTATGAACTGTTCTTGTCATGAAGCATCCTTAAGATTTTTATTCAGCAATGCATTTGCACAGATAGGAAATTTCTAGTCATAATTTTACTCCTAGAGCTGCACAAAGTAGAATACTTTCTCTAAAATTGTGTTAGAAACAAAAAGCTTCTCAACTCTAGATTATGGAAGCGAAGAAGAAGATAAATTATGGTAGTCCTACTTCAGAAATTACAACAGAAAATGAACTTCAAATAACTTCAGAATAAACTTCCATATTACATGATCACCATTTGGAACACACACAAACATGGTATTTCCAAATGAGTTACATCACACTAACACTTTGAGACAGTGATCATTAAAGTCCTCAATGTTTAACACAGTGACAATGTCAGGACAACAGATCAGGCTTGATGGCATCTGTGAAGCAGACAGGACCTAACAACAATGCCATCTGTTTCACAAATGATAGACTCAATGGTGCTTTGATGGCAGTAATACCTTTTCCCATTTTTTTGTTTTAGCATTTATCTATCAGTACCCTGTTAATACTTCATAAAACTATAACATCTTGAATTTATGTTTAGGTAACTTTCAAAATAAGAAAATTACAAGATTAATATTTTAAAACTTAGAAAAATATTTGTAACTACAGGTGGATGATCCTTACACAATATGAAATAATTTTATAGTAGCTAAAGGGGCCAGTCATGCCTTTATTTGATGGAATGAATATCATGTGCAAGGGCTCTTCACAAACTTCATCTCTTACCACTGTTCTCAGCAACACTACCATTACATGCTCCACACACATCAAACCTCTTTTTTATTTATCACCTCTCATTATTTCTTGCACACTTTCATGTATGCACTTACCAATTCACTTAAAAAAGTGTTAGGAATATATTTATGCGATACAGAGAACTAAACACTGGGTCTTCAGAAATGATCAAGCAAGAACGGTGTCTTGGTCATCTAGTGCTGCTCTAACAGAAATGCCACGAGCGGATGGCTTTAACAAAGAGATTTGTTTCCTCCCAGTCTAGTAGGCTAGAAGTCCGAATTCAGGGTGTCAGCTCCAGCGGAAGGCTATCTCTCTCTGTCAGCTCTGGAGGAAGGTCCTTGTCGTCAATCTTTTCCTGGACTAGGAGCTTCTCCCCATAGGAACCCTGGGTCCAAAGGACATGCTCTGCTCCCAGCACTGCTTTCTTGGTGGTATGAAGTCCCCACTCTTCTGCTTGCTTCTTTTTCGTTTTATCCCTTGTAAGATAAAAGGTGGTGGAGGTCACACTCCAGGGAAACTCCCTTTACTTTGGATCAGGGATATGACCCTAGTAAGGGTGTTACAATCCCACCCTAATCCTCTTTAACATAAAATTACAATCACAAAATGGAGGACAACCACACAATACTGGGATTCATGACCTAACCAGTTGACACATATTTTTGGGGGACACAATTCAATCCATGACAAATGGCCACCGTCTTCATTGAATTTACAATCTAGATGAAATGTTTCTAGTTGAAAGGCATATTCCTCTTTCTGGAATATCCCTCTCCTTTCTACTCATCATTTGTCATCCAGCTCAGGTAGAGCTTTTCTTTGAAAGCTTCCTTAATTCATCTTCCAAGAAATATTAAAGTTTCTCTCTTTGATACTCTTATTATTTCTTGCACATAACTTCTGTATAACTTGTATTATATTAGTAGAAAATATTTGTTACATATCTATCTATCCCTCACTGGACTATGAACTTCTTAAGGGAAGGGAACATGGCTAATTCATCATAGTGCTTGGTGTACAGTTAGTGTTCAATAGGTCAGTTGACTGGATGAATGAATGAATAAGAATAGGGAAGTTTCTTTAATCTACCGTCTTTCCTAAAAATGCTGGGCATTCATTCTGTATATATAAATATCCTTCCTAGTCATCTTAATATGAGCAAGAAATCTCTAAACAATAAAACAATGGGTAGGAAAAAATCACACACACACAAAAAATAAGATTAATTTCATTATATAAATACGAAGTGAAAATGTGTTTTCAGTTAATATGATAAATGTCCAACTACAGTATTAATCATTAACTCACTCAAAGCAATGTAAACTAAAATAATAATGAGATAAAATTCATCTTCTGAATTGAGAAAATATTTTCCCTTTAATCCTAGTATAACAGTTAATGCTGTTGAAAATATAGCCAAATGGACGCTTGCATACCATAGAAATGGTAGAAATACACTCTGGAAAGCAGATGTAAAAAAGTCAGTCTTTTTATACCTACAGACTCTTCACTACTGCCCCATTAAATCTATCATCATATGTTATCTGTAAGTAGGACGGATACATTTTAGAACAGCCCCCATATAGAGCTTCCAAGGAGCAGCTGGGGGATTCAAACTGCCAACTTTTGGATCAGTAGCCAATCTCTTAACCACTACACCACCAGGGCTCTTTAAACATCATAGGTTGTAAATATTTTACAAACTTTTAAGTTATTTAAATCATTTGCAAGGCTATTATCACTGGTGTTTATCAAAAGGTTATTCTCTGTTCTGATTTACGGAAAGTTACAATATCTACTTTGCCCTAAAACTGTGAATGTCTTCATTACAAAAATATCTTTCAATACTTCTGAAGAAAAAATATTAATTCTCTTTGGAGACTCACCAGTTGTCCTTCTTTCTTTGTGACATCATAGAAGCCAGTGAAACTTAAATTCCATTTATCCCAAATTATCAATTTCCTGGTTGTGCAAAAACAAATTGCCCTTTGGTTACTAACTATAAAGAGGACAATAGAAATGGTCAATTTTTATTGTTCAAATATTTTGGATTAAATTTTTAAAAAAGTTTTACTAACCTAGCTGCTACAATATTCAAGTCAGAAGTTTAAATCATTGGCTTTTATTTTATATTGTTTCCATTGGCCTTTAATGAGATGAAGCAGAAAGTAAAGGATAGAATCACAAGAAAAGAGCAAAATGGGTAGATCACCTGTTGAATAAAGAGGCTCATTCTGCTGATAACCCGTATCAGTTAATGACATCATTAGTACCTCTTTCCTTGCATTTGACTTCCCATGCTCTAGTCACGTTCACTAAAACCTTCCCGTAATATACCGGAATTCCTGAATTCTCTGCAAATAATTCAGTTGTGATTAGAGTTGAGTGCTTATCTAACAAACAGTCATTGCCTTTCATTTACAGTAAGAAAACTTGATAATATTTTGTCCCTAATGGACATTTATTAAATACCAGCAGTAGGCGTTTTTACCTGGTGTTTTAATAAAATGCAAAGAAACTCGGAAACTCTTGTCTTTATATAAGTCTTAAGAGCTTTTGAGGAAACCCTGGTGGCATAGTGGTTAAGAGCTATGACTGCTAAGTAAAAGGTCGGCAGGTCGAATCTACCAGGCGCTCCTTGGAAACCCTATGGAGCAATTCTGCCCTGTCCTATAGGGTCGCTACCAGTAGGAACCGACTCGACGGCAACTGGTTGGTTTTTTTTTTTTTTTTGGTTTGAGAGCTTTTGATCTGATTACTAGAATAATGAATCATAAAACAAAAAATACCAATACTTAGAAAACGTAAGAATAATAAAGTATCAGATAGAAAATGTAGAAACGTTGAAATTGATAGAAAATGTATTTTGTTGTATTTAAACATATAAATTATATTAATTTCTTTCATTTTAACATTTTGGTAGGCTAGTTTATTCTGCTAACAAGAAAGCAATGTTAGGTAATGAACCATTTTCATCTAGGTTCCAATAAGGGCCTTGCTGTAGTAGAAGACCTTTGCAGAGAATAACTAGGTTTGGATAAACTCAGTGGAAGTCATTGCCATTAAACATTAGCAAATTAATTTAGACAAGAAGCTCTTTGCATCCTACACACTCTGTCTATAGCAATCTCATCTGCTACGATGCCTTCAAACTTTGTCTATGCTTGTGATTTTCAAATCTATTTGCTAGCCTAGATCTTGCTCCTCTTTTCTATATCAAATTGTAATGATCTCTATATCCAGTTACATACTGGCATTTCCATGTATAGGTCCTATAAAAGTTTGAGATGTACCATGTGCAAAACAAAATAAATCATCTATAACCTCCCTTCTGCCCCTTATAATCAGCTGTTTCTTTTGCGTTCCTTGTTCCAGTGAGCAGCACCCCTCTCCATGCAGATATCCCTGTCAGAAAACTGGAACTAGGCTTGCCTTATTTCTAGACTTTACTTAAGTAATAACAAAGTCTTGAGGATTTTTCTTCTTTCTTCTTGTTCTTGCTGCGAACAACTTAGTCCAGAACCTCATCACTGCAATTCTGGATTATTGCAACAAACTTGTGACTGATTTCCCAGCCTCCACTTCTACTTACCTATAATTTATTTGCAACGACTGACCTCCCTAAAGTAAAATAACATATTCAATCAGTCTCCTTTGAACTTTTCGAAGGCCTTCACCACTGACCACACAATAAAGTCAGGAATATTTCATAAGCCTTGTAAATCCTTTATGATCTAGTTCTTTGATTACCTCTTGTCATAAGCACCATAATTTTTTCCCTTTCCCCCTTTTTTATTGCTTCTCCATTCATCAAATCTTTTCTTCTTAGAAACTATGTTTTTGTTTCATTTTGTTTTGTTTTCTCTAGGCCCCTGAACATATCTTTCCTTCTACAAGAAATTGTTTATCTCCATTACTTTTTGCCTGGTTAGCTCTTTTTCTTCTTCCTAATCTACCTTGTACCTGTCTTTCTCATCACTTCCTCCAAAAAGTCTAGATCAGAAACTCCAATTTGTTCCCTCATCACAGTTCCCTAGTTGTAAATGCTCATGTATTGCTTCTATCCTCCAGTGGGTAAGACCTCTGTGTGGGACAAGATTGTGTTTCCCTTGATTTTACTGTCACCATCCCAGTAGGGAGCACACAGTAGATTTTTAATACATATTTATTTAAGTGTTCAGATACCGACTTACTTACTTTCTCAGAAGCCCAAAGACTTTATAAGCTGCCCAAGCACCACCCTGTAATTATTCATAAAATAATAAGTGATTCTAGATCTTAGAGTACAGCTCATTGGATACGTTGGTTGACAGACTTAAAGGCAGCCCTAAAACATCTAAATAAGCTCCAGCTGCAGAGCAGGGAAGGCGAAGGGAAATGTGAGATAGATGTCAGCTAAGAGTCTATGTAGTTCGTTGGGTCACAGATGGCCTGTGAGGGCACAACTCTGTGTGCTTCAGTTTATAGTTCATTTTATCCACAAATAGACGCAATAGTTAACCTTCATGGTTATATCCCTAGGGATGGCCCTGTAGGGATTCATGACTTCAGTTTTGAAAAGGATACACTAATATTTCTCAAATGTGGATAATCTATGGATTAAAAGTATATTTTAAAATAAACACAACCAAATCTATTCTGTGTTACTAAATCGTTCTAGAAACTATTTCTAGAAACTAGATACCAAAAGTATCTATTTTCATTTCTTTTTTTTTTTTTTTTAAGGGCCCAATAGTAACACAGCTAAATGCCTCCTTGTGATTACAATTATTGGGATCCCAGGAAATCAAGGTAATGATTTAACTGTCAGAGTTGGCACTCCCTCTCACCTACCTCCACCCTTCCAAATTACCCCCCAGCTACTCCTGGTCTTCTCTCAAGATAGATAGATAGACAGATAGACAGGCAGAGAGATAGATAGATGGAAAAAAAGTGAAAAAAAGAAAGAGAATCTGGTAAAAAGAAGGCATTTGTGATAATCTAGGTGATCTCAGAAAACAGTTCTAAATTACTTTCAAATGTCACTGCTTCACCCGCTTTGTTAATAGCAGCATGATATACTGTGGCACAGTTACTTTTTTTCCTTTCCAGACAAATTATAGTTTTAATTTCATTGAAAAAATACCTGGAGTATGTAGTGCACTGACATAAAGATCCCAAAAGGAATATTTATAGTTGCATAGGAGAACATGAGCATGGATTTCTATATTTCACAACTATAAATTAAATACTATGTGACTAATAACATGAAATATTACATATTACACATAAAACAAAAATAAAGAAGAGACAAATGGAAACAAAAATTTTCCCTTTGGTGTCATTTTTAAGGTCTTGCAAGGAAAATAACAGATTCTGGGCAACAGTATGCTTTTCTCTCATAAAGGCAATCTCCTGTATTGGTAAAAGATCTTTTACCTTCCCACTAGAAGTTTCCTGTCTCACCACTTACTAAAGCAATAAAGCCGGAATGCTAGCCGTAGGTAGGCTTTCCAGCTTTGTGTGCCTTTTTGGATGGCTGATGGCTCTGTGTATTCACAATGTTAAATCAGTATCTTTCACTGAGTGGTTTCTGTATACTAAGAACTGCTTAGGTATTATCACATTTAATCCTCACAGTCCTGTAAGGTATGAGCCCTATTCTGCAGATACGGAAACACAGCCTCCAAAAGAGGAAAGAGTTTCCCCATTAAAACACACTACGTGTTGGAGCACAAATTCAAGCTTGGTTTTCTTCTGACTCCAAAGTCCAGGTTCTTGCTACAGGGCATACTTGGCTCCAGGAGCTTCCGGAAACCAGAAGAGTACACCAAGGAGCTAAAGCAAGGAGTGCCATACCAGAGCTGTTAAAGTCTACTCAAAGACCCCTATCTAGGAAGTATCCAATAAGTCCCTGCCACAATCTTTAGTGCCGGTGGATGTTGTAATCCTTCTGGTTACGCATTACTACTTATGGGTGTCAGGGTGGCCCATCCACAAATGCCAGTGGGACAAGAGAGGTTATAGTAGATGGATCAAAAGTACTTTGTACAAAACAGTTTTATACTATGAAAACGTCAACAATTTCATGAAACTAAAGTCATTTATTACTGAGCATGAGATTCTCCAGCGCATAGGCAGAAAGGGATATCTGTTAAAATTGTACTGACAGCAAAGAAAAGACACTGGTTCATCCTTTCAAAAGATCTGTTGTATTATCCTCCCTTTCATATTCTACAGGTTTGTTACAGAAAATCCTGGGGATAAGTTATTTTTCTACACCCTTATTACCAGTAGCTTCCTAGTAAATTCAAATTACATACATTTTTATTAGTGTACGTGACTGTTAAGATTGTGTGTCAACTTGGCTGGGCCATGATTCTCCGTGTTTTAATGTAATCACTCCCATGACAGAATATACTGTGAGTAACCAATCAGATGAAAGGGAGTCTCCTTGGGGGTGTGGCCCACATCTGAATATAAGCAGACGTTCTGGCTTTTTGCTCTCTGGATCCTGCGGCTGCTTCCTGTCGTCTCATCTCCCATTCTTGGGACTTGAGCTGATCTGTCGAACCTGGCATTTGTCGATCTGCACAGCCTGTGAGTGGGAGCCTTGCTCTCCAACCTGCCGAGCTTGGGCTTGCCAGCTTCTGTGGCTGTGTGACTTGGGAGAGGCCTCTACCCTTATCCAGGGACTTGGGACGTTCTAGCCTCTACAATCACATGAGTTGTTTCCTTGATATAATCTCTCTCTGTATATATATATATATATATATTTATACACTTTACTGGTTTTGCTTCTTTAGAGAACCCAGCCTAAGACAATGTATATTACATTTTTCCATTTTTAAGGAAAAGAATATACATTGCAAAATTTAATTGTGGACATGAGAATTGATAAGCTACCTATATTTGTTTTGTGTAAATCCAAAATATCAAAGATTATATGACAATTATTACTTATTTTTAATGTTTTCAGCTAAACCCAGACGTTTGCAATTGGTGCAAAATAACCAGATAATGCTTTTTTTGTTGATTTGCATGATATATTTATATTAAATAAATTTTTTTCTAAAATGTGTATGCTTTTTTAACTTTTTTATTGTCATCATACCCTAAATACTTTATATCACTTAGTATGCCTAAAACTGAAAAGTTTTTCCCTATATTGTCCTTTTTTGGAGCTAAGATGTTGATAATCTGTAAATTTGCTTGGAAATTGGGAAGGTGGTAATGGGAGTGGTTGGACGACAAAACGAAATCAATCTAGAGATGGAATTAGGTCAAGAAATACAGGATGAGAGATAACAAATCAAAAACACACATAAATCAAAGAACAATGAATGATAAGCCAGAGGTGAACCTCAGCAAAACAAAAACCAGGAAACCGGTCAGAGAAAGGAATCAAGACAAGACTGAGACTGTGTACCAAAATTTACAAAATGAAGCAAGCTGCAGTTAAAGCCAGAAGACAGTTAAAGCCATAAGAAGTGTGGACCAGTGGTGTAAAATGATGGAGCTGGAAGACCTTTGAGCTGTCTTCCTTCTGAACGTGGAAACTGAGACCCAGTGTACCCCAAGCCACTGTACTCATGAATGGCAAAGCTAGAGCTTGAACCTGAATCTCTTTCTTTCTGTCAGTGTTTCAAACAGAGGAGTAACTATGTTCTGAAAGGCTCAGGCTCTAAGGTAACCACATGGAACTTTGTACTGCATTCTTACATGCTTATAATTGCTGGGGAATTCTACAGCCTTGAACTTCATTTTCTTACCTTTGTGAGTATGTAATTCATTTGGAGATTACTTAAGGCTTCCCTGGAGTCCTTAGCTGGCTTCTTGTGCTTCATTGTTTCCCACTATCTTTTCACATTCTCTTCATTAACAACCCATTTAGCTTTTAACAGGTGTACAACTTATTGACAGCAATTACAATAATCAGCTGTGCAACTCTGCTCTTCTTTAATACCATTTTTCCATTACCATTAACCATGTTTCCCCCTCCCTTCTCCTTCCTGCCTCTGGTACCCCCTAACAAACTTTGGTCTCTATACATTTGCCTTTTTTTGTCTTTTTTATATAACTGAGCAAAGTCGTGTGATAGATATATTTACAATGACAGCAAAAAGAAAACAGAGTAGCTGCTGAGGCTGGTTATGTACACCAAAAACCTCATGGGATTTTGTAGCTTCGTTTGGAGGTTTAGGTTCATGGCTTCATGGGACATCCCAGTTAATTGGCCTAATAACATGTTTAGTTCTTCTGTTCAGCCTCCGATTTCATTGCATATTACCTGGGGTCTTAAAAGTCTGCAAGTGGTCATCCAAGGTATGATAATTGGTCTCTGTTCACCTGGAGCAACAGAAGAAGAAGGAGAGTCAAGAATAGGAGGAGTGTCAAGGATTCCGGCAAAATGGCACTCTAGGCAGAAGCACCATGCCGTCCCTCCACAGCAAAGATCCAAAAAACTAAGCCAAACAGGGAATACAACAATCCTGAAACCCTAAAACATCAAATGAAGAGATAAAGAACTCAGCCAAGCACGAAATGGAGTGAGAAAACTGACAGAGAAAGGAGAGCGAGGAGAGATTCATGCAGAGGTCCCCTACCAGCTAAAGCAGTGTGGATCCACCATCTTGGACTCCTATCGGAGACCAGCAAACAGGGGTATGAGAAAGCAGCCTCACGGAGCATCCGGCAGGAGACAAAACAACTGGTAATTTGTGGTGTGCACTTTCCCATCCCCCCACACTCCCCGCCCCCCAGGCTCAGCTTCGTCTGCTTCCCGCGGCCATGGTCTCTTGACTGGGAAGCGCCAGCTGCTTGGATTCCACACACCCAAGCGGGCGGCTCTCTGGGTGCCATTTGTTGGCTG
>NW_004443968.1:18647549-18656698 GCF_000243295.1 Trichechus manatus latirostris
AAAAAAAAAAAAAAAACAGAATAGTAGGAGTGTCATGGATTGAATTATGTCCCCCAAAAAATGTGTGTATCAATTTGGCTGGGCCATGATTCCTGGTATTGTGTGATTTTCCTATACGTTGTAAATTCTGCTTCTATGATGTTAATGAGGGAGGATGTGTGGCAGTTGTGTTAGTAAGGCAGGACTCAGTCTGCAACATTGGACTGTGTCCTGAGGCAATCTCTTGAGAAGTAAAAGAGAGAAGTGAGCAGAGAGACAGGGGGACCTCATATCATCAAGAAAGCAGTGCCGGGAGGAGCAGAGCGTGTCCTTTGGACCAGGGTCCCTGTGCAGAGAAGCTCCTAGTCTGGGGCAACACTGAAGAGCAGAAGGCCGACAGAGAGAAAAAGCCTTCCCCTGGAGCTGACACCCTGAATTTGGACTTTTAACCTACTTTGACTGTGAGGAAGTAAATTTCTCTTTGTTAAAGCTATCCGCTTGTTGTATTTCTGTTATAGCAGCACTAGATGACTAACACAAAGAGGATATGGAATGTGTGGCTAATTGCCTCCATGAACAACTGCTTCCTTTGCCATGAGACTAGAAAAACTGGATGGTGCCTAGCTACCATTACTCAATATTTTGATCAAATATTCTGTAGAAGAATCATGATCAAAAGGGGAGGAATGCAGAACAGAATTTCAAATTCTCATAGACTTTCGACTTCCTGGAGCCGTGGAAGCCGAATGAACCCCTGAAACTATTGCCCTGAGATAATCTTTAAACCTTAAACTAAAAACATCCCCTGAAGTCTTCTTAAAACCAAACAATAGTTTATCTTAACTAGTAAAAAATGTCTGCTTTGAGCATTATGCTCTTTTAAGAGCCATCTATATGGGATCAAAGTGAAAACAGCAACTCAAAAAATTAGATAGGAACCTTAGGGGGCATTGAATTTATGTTTATGGGGGAGGAATAACTCAGAAAAGAAGGGTGAGAATGGTTGCATAACTCAAAGAATGTAGTCAATGTCACTGAATTGTAGACGTAGAAACTTAAATTGTTGTGTTTCGTGGTGTACATTCTCAACAACAACAACAAAAATATCCCATTTAGAAGTCAGCACAACTTGACCAAAGTATGATCTTGGAAGCTTCATAGACAAATCCAAACTCCCTGAGGGACCAAATTACTGGGCTGAGGGCTGGGGACCATGGTCTGTGGGGACATCTAGCTCAATTGGCATAACATAGTTTTTAAGGAAAATGCTCTACATCCTACTTTGGTGAGTAGCGTCTGGGGTCTTAAAAGCCTGTGAGCGGCCATCTAAGATACTCCACTGGTTTCACCCCATCTGGAGCAAGGGAGAATGAGGAAAACCAGAGACAGCAAGGGAAAGATTACTCCAAAGGACTAATGGAACACAACTACCACAGCCTCCACCAGACTGAGTCCAGCACAACTAGATGGTGCCCGGCTACCACCACTGACTGCTCTGACAGGGATCACAATAGAGGGTCCCAGACAGAGCTAGAGAAAAATGTAGAACAAAATTCTAACTCACAAAAAAACACCAGACTTACTGGTCTGACAGAGACTAGAGAAACCCCAAGAGTACGGCCCACAGACACCCTTTTAACTCAGTACTGAAGTCAGTCTTGAGGTTCGCCCTTCAGCCAAAGATTAGACAGGCCCATAAAACAAAACAAGATTAAATGGGTACACTAGCCCAGGGGCAAGGAGGTGATGGGATAGCTGGTAACAGGAAATCCAAGGTCAAGAAGGGGAGAGTGTTGACACGTCATGGGGTTGGCAACCAATGTCACAAAACAATATGTGTATTAATTGTTTAATGAGATACTAATTTGCTCTGTAAATCTTCATCTAAAGTACAATAAAAAAAATGAAAAAAATATATATATCCCGATTAGCTTGGTGTTAGGCCACAGGCTCTACTAGTTCAGAGGTGCTCAGCTGTCCCCTTTTGACACAAACCAGTACTTCCTCAGATGATCTGGGATGCTCCTCCAGCCTGCTGAATGCTTAGGCACTGATGGAATACTTTGAATTCCATATCATAATTCCTCCTTTAAAATACATGCACAAACATAGGAAAAAAAACAAAACTTGAGTATATTTTATTTATTGATTGATTCTACAGTTATAGTCACCAAGAACAGCACTTAGTCATGGGCTCAACCTTCAGCTCCCAAAGTCTTCCTACACCTACTTTGTGTCTCTATAACAACCTTAGTTAATTTTACCAGACTGAAAGTCCCCAAAATATAACTTCATCCAATGTTAAATCTGCTTTGATATTGCTGTTTTCAGAACCATATTTAAAGTGGTTTCAAGAAAACATAGTCATAGTATTTTGGTCACTAGATCTTCCAATCTCTGAATCCAGTTTGGCATGAGTATATGCCACATATATAGATGGCATCTCTGAGTGACACAAATGGTTAACGAGCTTGGCTGCTAACCAAAAGTTTCAAGGTTCAAGTCCACCCAGATGTGCCTTAGAAGAAAGACCTGACATTAATATAGCTGTAGCTAACCTGAATACTGATACCCTGCCCTGACTGTTGTTATTATTTGCCAGGTTATTTGTTTAGTGACTTGACTGAACTATTTCAGTAAAATATATTTCCTTCTCAGTGTACTATCTCTGATGTCGTTTCTCAGAGGGCTCAGACTTGAGAGTGTGCACAGACACACTGGGATGACAGGGATTGCACAGGACACTCTTTAATAGTTTATTTCCCTCATCTCTCTGTTAAATTGCCTCCTAGGTTGGTAACACATCCAACTGTTAACCTCTGTTAATTTCTGGCTGATTGATCTATTGTTTTTGACCATGACCTGGGACATAAATTGCTTTAAAGTCTGATCCAATTAATTTCTGACTCCTTTGCAGGGATAATCCTTCAGGTCCGTCTTTGATATTTGTTTTGCTTGTTTGTTTTTTCCCTGAGGAAGGTTATTCTTGGCTACCTTGTATCCTGGTTTTCTCTGTCATACTTCTAGCTAGTCCACAGTTTAGCTTGCTGCTTTCATGGACTTACCGACTTCTTTGTAAATGCTTACCACCGAAGTATTGTTTTCAACATTATCCTTTGGCTCAAATTTCCCCATACTCCATTTCAAATCAAGTCAATTCTCTTGAAGACAACCAAGAAGCTTTCTATTTTTAAGGCCTGCCTTATGCTCTTGACAAAACTTTGAGCCATTGTTACGGAGCTGAGGTAGAAATAGTGGCCTGCTTCTGTTGCAGTTACATCCCTGCTTTACAAGTGGGGCTTGGGATGAAGGCAATAGCCCATGGTCTTCCCCTTTTGCATCTCCCATGGTGGAACTTCCACCTTATAAGTGAGCTGAGACAAAGATTGTCAGGGATCAATATTCTCAACCTGCCATAACTGGAGTAGAACTTCTACCTCACAAGGAGATGAATGGAGAAAGGGAGACTGTTATGGATTGAATCGTGTCCCCCAAAAAATGAGTGTCAACTTGGCTAGGCCATGATACCCAGCATTGTGTGGTTGTCCTCTATTCTGTGATCTGATATAATTATACCATGTGTTGTAAATCCTAACTTCTATGATGTTAATGAGGCAAGATTAGAGGCAGTTATGTTAATAAGGCAGGACACAATCTACAGGATTAGGTTGTATCTTGACTCAATATCTTTTGAGATATAACACAAGCAACTAAAGAGGAGAGGGACCTCATTACTACCAAGCAAGAAGAGCCAGGAGTGAAGCATGTCCTTTGGACCTGAGGTCCTTGTGCTGAGAAGCTCCTAGACTCAGGGGAAGATCAGTAACAGGGACCTTCCTCCAGAGTTGACAGAAACAGAAAGTCTTTCCCTGGAGCTGGAGCCCTGAATTTGGACTTCTGGCCTCCTAAACCATGAGAGAATAAATTTCTCTTTGTTAAAACCATCCATTTGTGGCATTACTGTTACAGCAACAGTAGATAATGAAGACAGAGCCCCCTCCATCTCAGCTGATCTGCCTGTAATAGAGCCTCTACAATACAGAGCTGGGTGGTAAGATAAGAAATGCTGGTGTCCTGCCCTTCCTAAATAGATGTCATAGACCTAAACTGGGAGGAAGTTTGAGGGAGAGCCCTATTTTCTTGGTTTCTGTCCTACTGACCTGTGGAGACGAGGCAGAAATGGGTGGTAGCTCAAATGCCACAGACTCTCACTTTTCCTACCAAGATTTAGTACATTTTCTTGAATAAGTGTTTTTATTCTTGCTGTATACCCTTAAGAAAGTGCCCAGAAACTTGAAATGACTAGGATTTTTTGTAATTTTCCCAGTGATGATCGTTTCAGTGGAGAGAGGTTTTGTGGAGTCCCTTAAACTGCTGTTCTGGAAGTCACAGTCCCCATTATTTCTTTTCAAATTGGAAATTTTAATAAAATTAAAGAAAAAACAATTTTCTAGAATAATCCTTCTTCAGATCTTTTTTTTTTTTTTAATTGAGGTTCAATTCCCATGCAATAAAATACGCAGATTTTAAGTGCTCAGGTCAATGAAATTTAACAGTTGTATATAACTGTGTAACCATCACACAAAACAAACTATAAATCATTGCCATAACCCTAGAAAATTCCTTAATTCCCCCCTTAAGGCAATTCATGCCCACTGCTCCCACCTCCCACTCCCTCAAAAAATACTTTCTTACAGCTGTCTTCACTGGTTAGTATGAGACTGGTGTCTTTCACTCAGCATGTTTGTGAGATTGGCCAAATTGTTGCATTCACAAATTTATTTAATCCTTAACTTTTTTAATTTACTGGGGGAGAATATGAACTTTGTCTTATTACTCAGAGGACAGAAAATCTTTCTTTGGCAAGATCTTAAATTATTCTTATTGGATGAATCGGAAACATCTATATTTGACTAGCTTTATTCTACAAAGGATAGCAATTGCTTCTGGAGAAAAGGCATCAATACATGAATTAACAGGCCAGTTATTGGCATCAACAGTGCTTAACAGGCTAAAGTTCAGAAAACATTCAGACTTTACTGAATCCTTTGGGTTAGAATAGTCAGCTAGGCTACCTAATTTACTGCTTTCTATTATAATAAATTTGTGTTATTCAAATTCAGTACTTAGCCTCAATCTATATCTTCCCTTGGAGATTTCCCTTGGGAAATTCAAGTGATCTTCAGAAGCATTTAATTTTACCCTTACATTCACAATTTAAACACTGATTTCTGTGACTTGCAGAGAGATACATTCCCGCTATTACTGGCAGCAGTCACCTTCAAAAAAGATATGTATTTCTTTAATACAAAGTGTTAAAAAGCACAAAAAGGCTCCATTTCACTTAAGTCAACCAAGGACACTTTAAGACCTTGCCTATCATGGTAGCATTGGTATAAGTACCTGAAAATGCTTTGGTGTGATGATGTAAAATATGTCAAGAGTTACAGAGAGGATCTTCCCTTTGATATATGTTGTCTGTTAGGTATAAAACTATCAAGAATTTTTAAGTTGATATAAAGCCCAGTGGCCACAGTAAGGTACACATATGCTATTTCTCAGTTTTTAAAGAAGTAACAAAATATATTTTTTGAAAAATGCAGTACTAAGGACTCAGAGTGCAGTTCAGGTTTGAGTTCTTCACTTAAACAAGAGAGGTGAGCACCGTGGTAGAATTACGTAACGTTTGACTGGCAAAGACCGTATTATTCTAAATGCCTCATTGTACTGAAGAATAAACAGAGTTCCCAAGGTCACACTGCTGGTCAGTGGCGGAGCAGGGACTACAGCTAAAGTTTCTTGATCTCTAATCCAGTGCTTTTCTTGTTAAAATAGATTACCTTCCTCTGAAAATCCTTCAACACCTGCTCATGCCCGCAAAGCGTCCTTTGATCATTATCTCTATGCCTTGTAAAATTGTAATAACTGTTTCCTGGTCTTTCTGGATTAGTTAGAGGATTTTGGATAAAACTCCTTTCAGAGGAAAATAAGGCAGTATTTCTTATTGATTCTAAAATAATGAAATTGTGGAATCCTCAGCTTCTTACCAGCCCCCAACCAGTGCTATTCCTGAGAAAATCAAAGTGTAAAAAAGAAAGAAAGGCGAGGGAAGAAAAACGATGAGTTGAAAGAAACATCACTAGAGATGATATAATGTTCAACCATCTCTTGCTGTTCCAATATCCTTGAACACAGGACGGATTGGTGCTAGTACACTGGATGCTGCACTAAGGCTATAGCCAAAGAGAAATAGCTTCAGAGATACGCAGAGGAAACCCACGCAAGATGATGAATGTTAACTGCGTAGACTTTAGTTTGAATCCACCAACTGCTCCTTGAAAACTCTATAGGGCAGTTCCACTCTATCCCGTAGGGTCATTATGAGTCAGAATCAACTTGACAGCAACGGGTTTGTTTTTTTGTTTGTTTGTTTTTATATATATATTAGAATATACTTACATCCGCAAAAGATGAACCTTTCAAACACAGCCCTCAGGACAACCCCCTACTCGTTTATATATATATATTGTATTGAGTTTTTGGTCAAAGTTTACTCCGTAAATTATGTTCCCATTTAACAATTTCTATACATATTGTTCAGTGGCATTGGTTACATTTTTCTACATTGGGTCAACATTCTCCATATTTCCGTTCTGGCTATTCCACTTCCATTAATCCAGCTTCCCTAAACTTCTCATCTATACTTTAAGGTAAATGTTGACCACCTTATATAGATGATCTTTCTTTTTTCTTTTTTTAAAGGAGCACAGGACTCACTGGTAATGTTGTTTATTTTATGAGTCAATCTGCTATTTAGCTGAAAGGTGACTTCTGGGAGGAGTTTCATTCAGTTCCAAGTTTAAACGGCATCTCAGGTCAATGATCTTGGGGGTTCCTCTAGTCTCTACCAGTACAGTAAGTCTGACCTCTTTTTTTTTTTTTAAAAAAAATAAGGATTAGAGTTTTGTTCTACAATTTTCTCCACTCTATCCAAGTTCATCTATTGTGTCCCTGGTCAGAAGAGTTGGTAGTGGTGGCTGGGAACCATCTAGTTTTTCTGGTCTCTGGATAGTTGAGGCCTTGTTTCCTGTAGGCAATTAGTCTTGTAGACTATATTCTTCCTTGAGTCTTTGGTTTCTGTCTTAATTATCTAGTGCTGCTATAACAGAAATACCACAAGTGGATGGCTTTCACAAACAAAAATTTATTTTCTCACATTTCAGGAAGCTAAAAGTCTGAATTCACAGCACTGGCTCTTGGGGAAAGCTTTCTCTCTCTGTCAGTTCTGGAGGAAGGCTCTTGTCTTTCGCTTCTGCTTCCTGGTTAGTTCGACATCTCCATATGTCTTGGCACCTATGTTACCCTAACTCTGCTTGTTGCATGCTTGTTTAATCTCTTTTATATCTCAAAAGAGAGAGACTCAAGACACCTTATGCTAATCCTGTTTCATTAACATAACGAAGACAACCCATTCCCAAATGGTATTATAACCATAGGCATAACCAACCAAAAAAACCAAACCCATTACCATCCAGTTGATTCCAACTCAGAATTAAAATACGTATTTTGGGGGGACATAATTGAGTCCATAACAGTTTCCTTCTTTCTTGCTTGCTTCAGATGAGTAGAGACCAATAGTTGTAACTTAGACGACTGCTCACAAGTTTTTAAGACACTAGACGCTACTTACTGCATTAGGATGTGGAATATAAACTTTACAGACTATGTTGTGCCAGTTGACAAGTTGTCCAATGAGACTGTGGTCCTAAGCCTTCAAACCCAGTAAACCAACCCTGTGAAGTGTTTGGTTATGTGGGGGAGGTAACTATGACTGTGTCCCCTTTGTGTTTTATTATGTATATGAATATGTGAAGCACACACGAACATTATATATCTATGCCTACAGATACACCTGTATATACACACATATACCTTGATGTATACATATATGCCTATGTATATACCTTTGTAACTACTCACGTATTTTTTAGTTGTTACTGCTGTCTTTGCCAAATTATATATTTCATAGCATTTACAAATAAGTTCCCTTAATCTTGTGCATTTCTTATTGTCATAATTTACCTTTGTTAAGTTGTGCGCACTTCACCCACATTTGATAATGTCTTTCCCATCAGCAAACATACCATGTGTCTACTGTCTAGAGAGTAATTCCTCCCCTCCCTCCCCATCCCTGGTAACCACTGAAAAACATTGATTTCCTTATGTATACCTATTTTTGTCTTTTTATAGAAGTGGTATCATGCAATGTTTGTGCTTTTGTGCTTGACTTATTTCACTCAGCATAATGTCATCCAGATTCATTTGTGTTATGTTTTGCAGAGTCATCATTATGCTTTTCAGTTTATAGTATTCTTATGTATGTATTTACCATATTTTTTTAATCCATTTACCTGCTGATGGGCACTTAGGTTGATTGCATTTTTTTTTTTTTGCTATTGTAAATAATGCTGAAATGAACTTAGGTGTGCATATGTCTATTTGTGATAATGCTAATATGAGTCCAAGAGTAAGGTGTGTTTGTATACAGGTCTGTTCCATTGGCCACTCCTCTATTTTCACAAGATGATTTCAAATAACAAAGGAATCACACCAAATTAAAGCCTGTGAGGATAAAATATTGTAATATTGGAAGGGAAAAAACAGTAAATATTAACAACAATAGCATAAACTAATATAGAAAAGAAATGTCTTTCAGGCGTTTAATATAATTAAAATGAAGTTTTTGAAACCAATATAAGAAATTAAATTCTGTTTGATGATATTTTTAGAATAGATTGAGTCAGGCTTTGTAAACTATTTTAAGAAACAGACAAGTTTTCTTTCAATCTAATTTGATAATGTTAGAACTTTATTACCCTGCTGCTCTTTTGCATTCAAATAATTTTCGGTTTTGGTCTAAACAAAAATTTTGCCTTTACATGAATCTATCTGACATGACAGCATAACCCTTCTCACTTTAGCAATCAAGCTGGAGCTTGATTTCACCACTTAAGTGAAAATTGGTTTCCTAATAGAAAGATGCATCAAAATTGTGTCAATATAATTTCTAAGCAAAGATATTTAGCAATGCAAGATTCAACACCAATTCTTTACTTTGAAGAATACCTATGCAAATTGCTTTCCAGGACTCCAAACATTCTGTTTTTATT
>NW_004443968.1:18658247-18659417 GCF_000243295.1 Trichechus manatus latirostris
AATGTCTTCTTTGGTGAAGTGTCTGTTCATTTCCTTTGCCCATTTTTTAATAGGATTATTTGTCTTTTTGTTGTAGAGGTGTTGGATTTTCTTGGAGATTATGGAGATTAGACCTTTGTCTGACTTATACTGTCCAAAATTTTTTCCCAGTCTGTAGGTTCTCTTTTGACTCTTTTGGTGAAGTCTTTTGAAGGGCATAGGTGTTTGATTTTTAGATGATCCCAGTTATCTAGCTTATCTTCTGGGGTTTGTGTGTTGATGGTTATGGTTTGTATCCTGTTAATACCGTGTATTAGGGCCTGTAGCATTGATCCTATTTTTTCTTCTATGAACTTTATAGTTTTTGGCTTTACATTTAGATCTTTGATCCATTATGAATAAGTTTTTGTATATGGTGGGAGGTATTGGTCCTGTTTCATTTTTTTGCAGATGGATATCCAGTTTTGCCAGCACCATTTGTTAAAAAGACTGTCTGTCTTTTCCCCATTTGATGTACTTTGGGCCCTTGTCAAAGATCAGGTGACCATAGGTGGATGGACTTACATCTGGTTCTCAATTCTGTTCCATCAGTCAATGTATCTGTCGTTTTACCAGTACCATGCTGTTTTGACTACTGTAGCTGTATAGTAGGTTCTGAGGTCAGGTAGTGTGAGTCCTCCAACTTTATTCTTCTTTTTCAGTAGTGCTTTACTTATTTGGGGAGTCTTCCCCTTCCATATAAAGTTAATGATTAGTTTTTTCATCCCTTTGAAGAACGTCGTTGGTATTTGGATCAGGATTGCGTTGTATTTGTAAATTGCTTTAGGTAGAACTCACAATGTTGAGCCTACCTATCCATGACCATGGTATGTTTTTCCATTTATTAGAACACTTTGGGTTTCTTACAGTAGTGTTTTGTAGTTTTTTTGTATAGGTCTTTTACATCCCTGGTTATAGTTATTCCTAGGCATTTTATTTTTTTAGGGGCTATTATAAATGGTATTGTTTTCCTGATTTCCATTTCATCTTTCTCTTTGTTGGTGTATAGGAATCCAACTGATTTTTGTATGTTTGTCTTGTATCCTGGTACTCAGGTGAATCTTTCTATGAGTTCCAGTAGATTTCTCGTGGAGTCTTTAGGGTTTTCTATGTATAGTATCATATCATCTGCAAACAGGGACAGTTTAACTT